>NC_087511.1:46961100-47241100 GCF_036417665.1 Passer domesticus
CACACACACACACAGGGCACATACACACACACACACACACACACAGGGCACACACACACACACACAGGGCACACACAGGGCACACACACACACACACACACACACACACAGGGCACACACAGGGCACACACAGGGCACACACACACACACACAGGGCACACACACACACACACACACACACAGGGCACACACAGGGCACACACACACACACACACACACACACACACAGGGCACACACACACACACACACACACACAGGGCACACACAGGGCACACACAGGGCACACACACACACACACACACAGGGCACACACAGGGCACACACAGGGCACACACACACACACACACACAGACACACACAGGGCACACACAGGGCACACACACACACACACACACACACACACACAGGGCACACACACACACACACACACACACAGACACACACACACAGGGCACACACACACACACACACACACACAGGGCACACACACACACACACACACACACACACACACACACACAGGGCACACACACACACACACACACACACACACACACACACACAGGGCACACACACACACACACACACACACACACAGGGCACACGCACACACACACAGGCCCTGCTTGCAGAATTCCCGATCCAAGCCTCCGCCCTGTGCCCAGTGCTGAGGCAATCTGACAGAGGATTAATAAAGCACCTTTGCTGAGGGCAGTCATCACCTCAGGCCTTCAGGCTTGGCAAGGTTTCGTAGTGAACTGACCCAAATTCAGTTCCTAAATCTAAATCTCTGACAAGTCTTGTTAGAAAGACACCAGACAGTCGCCCAGGCCACTGAACTGAAAGCCCGCAGAAGGAGTAAAAGAAGCTTTGCTGGTAATAATGGAAGTTCCTTTCTTCCCTCATCAGTCTGGGACTGTAGCACTGAATCTTTGCCACCAAGAGACAAGAGAGCTGCCATGAGCACTTAGACCCCTCAGACACTGTTATTTCTCAGAACTGGGCGGTGCTGAGCTGCTCCATGTGCCTGCAGTGCTTCGGGAGGGGCAAGACCACCTCCCACGTCTGCCTGGATACATTTCAAGATCAAAAAAAGTCATTTCCTTCTCTCTCCCTGACCCTAGTGCTGCAGAAAATTGTGCTGAGATGGTGGGGTGTGGGTTGGAATAGGGGTCAGGCGGCCAAACAGATGCCATGAGGGGCTGGAATTACCTGTGGCTTTCCAGACAGCAGCAACAAGAGGAAACGGGCTGCCAGGGCTGGGTCCCACCAGGTTGTTTCCCTCTGAGGGCAGTCTCCATCCTTCTCTGCAGAAGAAAATGAAAAATGGGAAAAATGAGGCAATGAGTATGGACAAGTAGGGAAAATTGTGAGAGTACATCTTGAGAAAAGCTCCATGGTATTAAATAAATATTTTGAAGTACAAATGAGGGAATTGGTGGAAAAGTAGGGGAATTTTGGGGGATAAAACTTTAGAAAAAATCTAAGAATGAGTATTTTTGGGTAAAAAATAAGGTAAGGAAAACTTGGGTTGTAAAACTGAAGATAGTCCCTAGAATAGATGATTAATATTTTCTTGTAAAAATGAGGAAATCAGAAGTCGAAAGACAGGGTAAATTTGGGGAGGAAAAGTGAAATAATCCCCGGAGGTTCAGGAATTAATATCCTGAGGTAAACTGAGGTCATCAGTTGTGGACATGGAGCAAAAATTTTGGGTGTAGAAATGGATGTTTTCTCCAAGATGGAGAATGAACATTTTGAGGAGAAAATAAAATCACTGGTAGTGGACAGGTAGGGCAATTTTGGGGTAAAGAGTTAATCTACATGGAATATGTAGGGGATGTTTTTGAGGGAAATTAGGGCCAGAGGTGAAAGTCAATCCAAAGCCAACCTTGCTTCACCTCCAAATCCCAGGATAAATTCTACAAGCTGCCAGTGGAGAGACTAAAAATTATAAAAATGGAGCCAAGAATATTAAGAAGGTTTCTGGGAATCCCATCACAGTGTTGTCATTGAACTTCTAACAGATCTTAAGTTTTTGACGACAATCATGTATTTCTCAGTTGGGATTGCCACGGACCAAGTGAAAGCTCAGGACTTGTTTTGCTCATTTCTCCCTGGCATCTTCCGAGCCATTGGGGAAATGCTGGAGAGGACAGGAATTCAAGGTTATTGGAGGAGTTTTACGCTGTCTTGTCGGGTGCCAGCCATTCCTGCCTTAGGGCTGTTCAAGGGGCTGGTGTGTGAAACAGCATTAGCAGAAAAGCAGCAGCAGCCATTCCCAGCTGTTTCTCATGATCCCAACGTTCGCTCAGGAGTTGAGAATATGAATATTCTGAGTTCAGTCCCTAGGTAGGCCAGTCACGTGGCATCATTTGACCTGATCATCCTCGGGGGTCTTTCCAACTCAGAATCTTCTGTGCTCTGGAAGTAAAGAGGAAACGATTTCCCTTGGCATTTTAAACCCAGGGGTTTTTCCATTGCAGACGGCCACAAAGTGTGGAGAGGAAGGAGAGCCGCAGGTGCCAGCGGGCAGGGCCCCACGAGCGCCTCTGAGGGGGCGGCGGTGCCGCTGCGGCCGGGGCCGGCACGGCGGGCCCCGCGCCCGCCCGCTGCAGGGAGGCGCCGTGCCCCGGCTCCCGCGGCCGCAGCGGGCCCGGAGCTCCGCTGGCACCGGGCTCGCTCCCAGCGCCCGTCCCGGAGCGGCTCTCCCGATCCAGCCCCGGTCCCGCGGCGATGGCTGGGAGAAGCGGCTGTACCCAGCTCGCGCGGCAGGCACCGCTAGGACCGGGACCCGGATCCCCGGGCCCGGATCCCGGGCCCGCTCCCACCTGAGCGCCTCGGGCTCCGCGCAGCGGCGGCAGCAGCCCCGCTCCGATCTCCGGCAGCGCTCCGAGCCGAGCCGAGCCGCGCCGAGCCGAGCCGCGCCGAGCCGAGCCGAGCCGAGCCGAGCCGAGCCGAGCCGAGTCCCCACCGCAGAGAGCGGAGCGGGCGCGGACCCGCCGGCATTTACGGGCTGCACTCGGCTATTATTTATTAATCATTATTGTCATTATTAATTATTATTTACGTAATAATTTTACAATTAAGGAATTATTAATTATACATGACATAATGAGTTATTTATTACTCATTAATTATAAAATTAATTGTAAAGTAGTAGATAATTAAGCATCAGTGGTGACCTCATGGATAATATTTACACAATTATACCTGCAGTAGTAAATCAATAACATGAATGATGGTCTCAAGAATAATGAATTACAAAAATAACTATTGAGTAGTAAGGTACTGAGGGAGCCGAACCGAGCTGCGCCGAACGCAGCGAGGGCACCGAGCTCGGCCCAGCCCAGCCGAGCTGCGCCGAAGTGCCGAATCCAGACGACTGCGGCCGGAAATAGTCGAGTTCAGCCGTGAGCCGACAGTAGCCGAGTGTGGCCGAAGAGCCGATTATAGCCGAGTATAACCGATTATAGCCGAACCAATCCGAGTTTAGCCGAGTGCAGCCGAAGTGAGCCGAAGAGCCCTGTGGGGCGGGGCCCGGGGCGGGCTCAGGTGCGCGGGGCCCCAGGGCGGCTGCGCGGGGCGGGGCCGAGGTTATTTAACTCCCGAAAATGCTCTCGGCCGCCATTTGCTCACTCTGAGCAGCTTGGGGTCGGCGGCTTTGTGTCCGGGCTCCGCAGCCCGGGCCAGGAGGCGCTCGGCCTCCCCTGCTGTCCCCGCCTCTCCCCTTCCTTCTTTCTCTTCTTCTTTTCTGCCTTCTCTATAACCCCTTCTTTCTGTGCCTTTCCCACCTTTGTCTCTCCAAAGCCGACTCCTTTCCCTCCCTTTTCGGCCTCCCCCAACCCCTTTACCCCTTTTCTTCCCCCTCCCCGTATTTCTGTTCTTTCTCCCCTAAAGCCTCCCCTCCTCTTCCCCCAAACCCGACCTCCCCCCACTCATTCCTGTCCTGTCCCTAGCCCGCTACTCCCTTCTATTCCCCTGTCTCCCTCCTCTGTCCACGGTCCCTCTTCCCCCATCCCGGCCTTTCCCTTCCCCTCCCTCCCTCCCTTCCCTTTCTCATCCCCTGCTGTCGCTCCTCTCTTCCCGTCCCCCCTTTCCCTGTTTCCCCTCAGCCGCGGGGCTGGGGGTGCCGGACAATAATAAAGCCCAGAGGGCCGGAGCCCGGCGCCCCCGGCCCCGCTGGAGCCCCGGGCGGGGTCCCCGTGCGCTTCACGTGAGGGTGAACGCGGGCACCGCCGGGGCTCCGGCTCCCCACGGGGACCCCTCGTTTGGAGGGGGTCCTGGGGGAGCGGGGGGTAGGAAGGATCCCCTCCTGAGGAGGGGGTCCTGGGGTGGGGGGTTAGGGGGAGCCCCTCCTCAGGAGGGGGTCCTTGGGCGGGGGTCGGGGGGGTAGGCAGGGCCCCCTCGTGGGGAGGGGGTCCGGGGGAGGGGGGCGGGGCGGAGGGCGTTTTCCCCTCCAGGCCCCGCCCCCTTCCCCGGACCCCTCCTCCGGACCGGGTCCCGGGGGGGGGGGGGCGAAGCAGAGGGGGTCACATTACTCCGCAGCGTGAATAAACAGCTAAAAAAAAAAAATAAAACACCTCCCCTCCTACCCCCCCCCACCCCACCCGCCCCCCTCCCTCCCCCCCGGGCCCCGGTCAAGAGGAGGGGGTCCCCCGGGAGGGGGTCCGGGGAAGGGGGCGGGGCCTGGAGGGGGAACGCCCCCTCCGCCCCGGCCCCCTCCCCCGCCCCCCCCTCCTCCGGAGGGGGCCCTGCCTAACCCCCCCCAGGACCCGCTCCTAATGAGGGGGCCCTTCCTAAACCCCCCGACTACCCCCCCACCCCCAGGACCCCCTCCTAAGGAGGGGTCCCCCCAACCCGCATCCCCTCCCGACCCCCCCCAGTGTGATGCTGGGCAGGCCGGAGCCCCGGCAGTGTCGGGCGGTGTGTTGGACCGGAATGGGGGGACCCGCAGCGGCTCCGGCCCCGTGTGGGGACCCCAGCGGGGGGCGCCGGGCTCCGGCCCTCGGGGCTTTATTATTGCCCGGCGCCCCGAGCCCCGTGGCTGCGGGGAAAGGAGGAGAGCGGAGGATGGAGAACGGGAATGGGGCAGCAGAGGGGTGGTTGAGGGGAACGTGACAAGGACAGAGGGCAGGGGGGAGAGGTCGGGGTGTGCGGGACAGCAGGGGAGGAGGGCTGGGGGGAAGGCAGGGAAGGAGAAGGAAAGGATGGATTGAAGGCAGGCTGAGGGGAAGGAGGCGGAAGGTATCGTGGAAAGGGGGCAGGTGGAGCTGGGGTGGGGGGAAGGAAGAGGGAGAGGATAGGGTAGGGGTGAGTAGGAGAATAGAGAGGTAGGATGGGGGGGCGGGTAGGAGGGGGCCACCCGGGGGGGGAGGGAGGGGAGGGCTAGGGGGGAGAGGGGGGTAGGGGGGGGAGGGTGTAGGGGGTGGGGGAGGGGAGGAAGGGAGGGTAGAAAGGAGAGGTATAAAGAAAAAGAAACACAAAAGAAAAGAAACGCATAAGAAATACAGCGAAAAAGAAATATAGGGCGCGGCCCGGCCGCAACCTGCCTCACCGAACGCCGAGGAGCAAATGGCTCCACTGTGCCCTCAGCGCGCCTTAAATACCCCAAAGCCCCGCCCCGCGCAGCCGCCCTGGGGCCCCGCGCACCTGCACACCTGTGCAGGCCCCGCCCCTCACACCTGCGCAGGCCCCGCCCCCGGGGCCCCGCCTCCCCCCCGCCCCCCGCGCCCGTAAATGCCGGCGGGTCCGCGCCCGCTCCGCTCTCTGCGGTGGGGGCTCGGCTCGGCTCGGCTCGGCTCGGCTCGGCTCGGCTCGGCTCGGCTCGGCGCGGCTCGGCTCGGCTCGGCTCGGCTCGGCTCGGCTCGGCTCGGCTCGGCGCGGCTCGGCTCGGCTCGGAGCGCTGCCGGAGATCGGAGCGGGGCTGCTGCCGCCGCTGCGCGGAGCCCGAGGCGCTCAGGTGGGAGCGGGCCCGGGATCCGGGCCCGGGGATCCGGGTCCCGGTCCTAGCGGTGCCTGCCGCGCGAGCTGGGTACAGCCGCTTCTCCCAGCCATCGCCGCGGGACCGGGGCTGGATCGGGAGAGCCGCTCCGGGACGGGCGCTGGGAGCGAGCCCGGCGCTGCCGCTGCGGCCGCGGCCGGCGCGGGGCTGCGGTGCCAGCGGAGCTCCGGGCCCGCTGCGGCCGCGGGAGCCGGGGCACGGCGCCTCCCTGCAGCGGGCGGGCGCGGGGCCCGCCGTGCCGGCCCCGGCCGCAGCGGCACCGCCGCCCCCTCAGAGGCGCTCGTGGGGCCCTGCCCGCTGGCACCTGCGGCTCTCCTTCCTCTCCACACTCCGTGCCTCCGTCTGCCCAAGTCTGGGGGGACAGGGACGGGGGAGGAAGGGGCAGAAAGAAAAGGAATGCGGGGAGAAGAAAAGAAGAATAGGAGAGCAGGGATGTTTTGGGGGGCAGAGGGACGGGGGAGAAGGAATGCGGGGAGAAGAAAGGAGTGGTAGAGGGGGGAGAGGAGCGGTGGTTTTTGGAGGGCGGAGTAAAGGTGGGGGAAATAGAGGGAAAAAGGGGAACACGGGGTGAAGAAAGGAGGGCTAGGTGGGGTGGGGGAGGGATGCGGGGAGTTTTGGGAGACAGAGGGAACGGGGACAAAGACGAGGAATACGGGAGAAGACAGAAGGGGAAGAGGGGGGGAAGCCGAAGCCCCCACGACTCACCTGGTGAGCCGGGACAAGGAGCTCCTAGTCTCACCGCGCTCACAGCCAGCACCTGGCCCCCGGGCCGGGATTAAATCACCTCGGCCCCGCCCCGCGCACCTGTGTCGGCCCGGGGCCCGCCCCGCTGTCACCCGGCCCTGCCTCCTGGGACGCTCCGGGGCTCCGTGGTAGCTGTGCTTAATGTACAGGTCAGTGGGAATACCTGGATTTATCTCTTCTATCCCCAGAGCCAAGCAGTCAGTCCAACATTCCTGTCTACTCTGGTGCCAGCCACTGTCTTGCGTTCCAACTCGCTCCTCAGATGGAAAAAGGCAGGCAGGAATGTCAGGAAGCATATTTAATAGAGAAGGAATCTTGAACTGCATTCAAGCACTGCCCTACTCTTCCTCAGGATTGGGACCATAACTGCTGAATGCTACTGGCAGTGAGGCTTCTTCCCAGCTGGGTGATCCTGTGTCCCAGGCTCCGCAGTGTGGCTGGACACACAGGTAAGGCTAGGGCTCAAAAACTGTTGGCAGTGAGGTGGAAGTTTGTTTTGGTAAGCGGTGTCATCTTGCCTGGATGCTGGGGAGCAGGCTGGGGCAGAGCTGCAGGTCAGTGGAACCAGCCCTGCTCCAGCAGTGCTGTCACCATGTCACTGCACTGGGGCAAGCACAAATCTGTCACCTTTAATCTGCCAGAAAACAGATGCAACTCAGACATTATAGATTAGGCATGCAACATGTCACAGGTAACAAAATGGATTAGATAGCAGTGTATATTAAATAAATCTTTGTAAGTAAAAAAGGAATCACAGAAACAATTACTGAGGAACATGTCTGCAGGCTCCGGTCTAGAGCTGGTGGGGTTTTACACAGCAGCAGCCCAATTCACCATAGAAGGACGTGTAGTGGGAAGGAGTAAAATCCCAGTCACTTTATGCTCAAACCAGGTCTGCCTTCCCGGTGGTACAGAAAGTGCCTTCAGAGTTGGTGCTGTTAGAAATGAACAACCCCAGTGTTAATTAGGTTCATTAGTAAATGCACACAAACAGGAGCCAGAGCAGAGCTGTGTTCCAGAGTGCCAGATTTCATTTGGAATGCCTCCATTGCAAATAGGAATGCAGAAACGATGGAAAACAAATCACTGTACAGAGAGAATGACAGGGCTCAGCCTGTTCTCAAAGGCCAAATGCCAGCCCAGATGCTTTGTAGCACACGTACAGCTTGGCAGTAAGGAGGCAGTTTCAGAGATCTAGAACAGAGACCTGGACATGCTGTGTCAGGGCTCTGCTGTGCCTCGACACTCTTCTAGCACTTGTACAAAAATGCAACATCCAGCCCATCCTTCTGGATACAGAACAACAGTGATGTGCTTAATGAAGAGAGTTGCTTTTGAGAGACAGCCTGTGGAGAGAAGGCTGCCAACAGCTTTCTCCTACTCTCCTGGTTTAGGAACACAAGGCTCAACGTGCTTTGAAAAAAAAAAGTCTGGTATGAAATTAAGAAAAATGCTCATTTTTCCAAGTATATGATATTTAATTGTAACGAAATAAAATCTGAAAATGTTTAAATCAATTAAGAAGTAAACATGAGTTGTAATACTATACCTGTAAAATTATTAATTCCGTTCATTGCCATTAGAAATTGTGTAAAATATTTATTAAGGGCTTTGCCTACAGAGGCACAACATAAATAGAGTAAGTCCTGCTGAAATGTGATCAGTTCACAACTGGTGCGGGAGCATCAGCGAGGCCCCCCCAGGTGCCCGTGGCAGCCCCGGGGCTCGGCCCCGCGCTGCCGCGGCTGCTCCAGAGCCCAGCACCGCGCAGCTGCCGTGCCACGAGCCCTCCGAGTCCCTCGGGCAGGTGCCAAAGCCAGCAGAACGTGCTTGGAGAAGGGAATAGGTGCTGCCAAGTTAATCCACCCCTTCAAACCCTTGGGCATTCTCCACGGCCATGAGGAGCTTCTCCCGCAGGTCCTCGAAAGATTCATACAGAGGTAAGTCTAGGCGGTTAAAGCTGCAAGGGACAAGGAAAGAGTCACTCACATAATCCCTGGAAAAGCAGACTTTTAGAGAAGATTGAATAATTCGGGGTCTTGATTAAGAATGCAGCTTGTGGTCCACAGTGTTCCCTGCATGCCTCACACCTGCCCAGGGTGAGCTCTCCAGTAACTGTGCTGCCTTCCTTTGGAAAGCTGGAAGCAGGAATTTGGTAAGAATCACTTCGGAGAGGAAAAAAGCCAACAGAAAGCCCCTCACTGTATTTAGATGATGGAAAGCAATCTCTGTTAAAGGACTGATTTCCTGAACTCAGCAAAGATATTCTGGATTTAAAGGACAGATCCTTTGCTCTCTGGAGGGAAAAAAAGATTAAACATCCGAGAGAAAATCTTCCAAAGGTAAAAGCTAGCAGAGAACTGGAACCCAAAGAGGATGGGTTGACTTTGGAGTGTGTTCAGAGTAGTATTGTTGATTGTGTTTGGTAGGTTTTGTGCTTTTGTTTTCAGTTTGTTTTTTTTTTTTAATTAAAGCTCATTATTCTATAGAATTATTAGTTTCACAGAAAGATCCCCAAGTCTGTACTGATACTCTCTAAGATAGTTTTCCAATTCAGCACCATTTTTCTTTAAAAAACCACATTCCTGAAATGTGACAGAGCAAGACAAATTTGTACTGGATGCTTTAATATTTGCAATATCTATAAACCAGGGTTAAATTATCTTATAATCTTACATTTGTTTTGAATTCTCCAATGATTTCTATGGCTGTTTGGTAATGTCTGACTTGCTGTAGTTAATTACATCCACTTACTAGGATGTGGGAAATAAAATACTATCCTTCAATTTCCCAGTTTGTGAAGGCACTGGGGACCCACAGGATCAGATGCTGTTTGATGCAGAGCTGAGCATGGTCAGCAGCGTGGCCCTTCTGGCAGGAGCAGCTCTGGAATTTATGCTTTGGTGACTTACCAGGTGTGAGCCCGGGGCAGCTTATCAGGACTTCCCCACTGCTCTATTGTAAACAGTTGAGGACCATTTGAACCTGGGTGAAAATGAAAACCGTATGAAACAGAAATTGCTACAGAGACTGCCTCAATATTATCTTTAACGTGAAATGTTGGCATCGGTTGTGGGCTGGATTCTTCGCCTGTAACAGGTACATTAAAGGAACGTGAGCGTGGTTCTTTCTTTCCAAGCCCAGTGAGCTGGTTTCAGAGCTTGCCTAACGCCCAGAAGTCAGCTCAGAGATCAGCATTTAGGCCTGAGGCTGGCTGGGCTCCCCCCGCCGCGCCGCGCCGCGCTCACCGTAGAGTTCAGCAAATCCGTTCATAGGCACGCGTGACGTCCCGGTCACAAACTGCAGGAGCCGGATCCGCTTCTCAGCGTCCATCAGCAGAACAGCCTGTTGGCAAATGGCCACCATGGACACCCCGCCCTGGCCTGGACGGCCCCCAAGAGCCCCCCAAACCAGCACGAGGCACCTTTTGTGTGAGCCAACCCCCAGGACACAATGGATTGCTGCTGCTCCAGCAAAAGCTACAGCTGCCCTCGCCTGAGCGAGGTGGGAGCAGGTCCTGCCCCCCAGCACAACACCCCCTTCTTAGCAGTTTTCTTGAAGAAAAATGATTGCAAAAAAGGGCAGTAACTTTCACTTACAGGACCAGTCAGAGGTGGTGCCAGCCTTACCTTCCAGAACCACTGGATAACAGGATGATTTGGGCAGTACCCATTTTTGTAGATGGTGTGTTGTCTCCAGTCATTGACATCGACATCGCCAAGGCCACACATCAGTAACTGCAGGGAAAGAGCAGGGTGGGATGTGAATGAGTGTGTGCTTCCCTGCACTCAGGGGTGACGAGGTGGCACTGCCCCTCAGGCCTCTGACCTCCAGTCATTTATGCACACACAGGGGAGTCAGAGCTTCTTCCCAGACTATTCCAGCTACTGGAATATAACGTGACAGCAACTTCCATGTGTTTGGCTCAAATGTGACTGGCAGAGGCATGATGGCACTTATCCACTAAGCTGCTTTCAGAGGCACACCCCCAAGCACCTCCCTGAGTGCAGTTCTTTGCATGTCATGAATAGATTTATTAATTAGGAAGAAACATCTAATTTCCAACTCTGAGCAAGGCAGCTGTGGCTGCACATTCCCTCAGGGAGAGGGCTGGATGACTGAAGAGCCCAGAACATGGAGCATCTGTCAGAGAACTGTCAGCTTGGGGCACCAAATTGACTCACCTCCAGTTCATTTTCATCAAAAATTTTAATCAGATCAATAGGAAGCAGTTCTGTGAATCCCTAAAAAGAAAAAGAGCAAAGGTAAAATTCTCATCCCACATAAATCCTTATTGAAAACATCAATGACCAAATTACTTCAAGCTCAAATAATTAAACTTGAAAGAGAATGACTTTATTCTCATAAGGGAAAGATGATATATTCTTACAAAAGATGAAACTGAAAAATCATAAACATAAGTATTCTATTTGCATTCCCTCCCTGCTCCCTTTACACAGACACCAGTGGGCAAGAAATCTGTGTTAGAAAAAAATCCCTACTTTTGTGAAAGAAAGGAGCTAAAGAGCCTCACCTCCAGAAAGGCATTCATTTGTTTCTGCACTCTGTTGACAAACCGCCACTGGATGACCAGGCTGCAGAAAGAAACCAAACCCCATCAGAAAAACAAACTCATTAGCAGGCCTTAGCCAAGTGTTCAGAGGTTTCAGCAACTCCAAGTGCTTTCAGTTTGTTATTTACAACTTCAGCAACTTCAGGCAACTAAGAGCTTTCACCAGTTGTTCCAATTTATTGGCTGGTGACTGATGGAATTTTGAAGAAACAAACCAAAACCCCCAATGACTATGACCAAATCACAGTGGGAATATTTTCGCTCCTGTAGGTTCCTACGTGAGCAGACACTATTCCTCCAGAGCACTGAGTAATTAAAAATTCCCAACAAAGTCTGTAAGCTCGGAGGAGAGCTGTCAGCATCTCGCCTATAAATCAAGAAATAAACTGCAGCATCACTGCTTTCAGTGCCAGTCACCCACAGCACAAACACCTCACAGGTGCAGGCATAAAAAATCAGTTCCAGGCATGGAATGAATTGGTCCAGGTCCAGGCACTGGAAATGAATTCCCAATTTGCATTAATGTATCAATTTTAATGTCTTTCACCTTGGAAAAGGCCCTGATTTAAAATGCCAGCAGATATAAGTGAATTTAGCATTTTACATCCTGGTAGGTGAAAGGACTGAGAAAGCTGAAAATAAAACCTAGTTTCAGATTTGGCCAATTTTTGGTAGGAATGCTGGCACTGGAATCCTGGCTCTGGTCTGTGCCTGGCAGAGGAGGACAGTGGGATGAGGGTCAGGCTGGACAGCACCTTCTGGCTCGTCTAAACTTGAGCCAGGTTGGAGATGCACGTTTCCATGGGGGGGAATTTCAGGAGGACAAAGCGTGTCATTCAATTTACTCTTTGTTCTTATGTCTGACTGGATATAACCCAGGATAACAGATGTTTGCAGCGACCCCTGATGCTCCTGTGCAGTACAAAGGACAGGAATTGCAGCACAAGTGCTCTGTCTCACCCCAGGCACATTCCATGGTGATACTCACTCAATGTATTCCCGCTTGTTTTCATTCGTTACCATGATTTCAGACCCATTGGGCTTCAGGTCCACTTGATATGTCTAGATTTCAGAGGACCAAAAAACCTCTGGTTATTTGAGGACATCTGGGAACCCACTCTCCCTGAGCAGCATTTTACAAGCAGTATCAGGAAATCATTAGTAAATTGATTTACACTTTTGAACAAACTTGTGCTGACAGAAAACTGGCAGAGGCTGGCTATTTACTAATAGTTTTATTATAATTATTATTTATAATAATAAAATTATATATTTCTATAAAATATAACCACTAAGTACATACTTTACATATACAAAATTATAATAGTTGTTATAATAAAAGAAGCTAAATCACCTATTGAAACTGCCAAAGCCAACCAGTATATTACAAAACCTCTCTATTCTGTGGCTTCAATACTCTTCCTAGTTCTTGCACCACGTCCCAGCTGGACTGTGGGACACCTTTATTGCTCCTCCTTGCAAGTGTTTTACTCAGCTGCACATCCAGCTTGTCCCAGAGATGGTGTGGCTCCCTGACAGGAACGTGGCAGCCCCTGGCCCAGCTGGGAACACAGCGAGGTGAAGGCTGAGCAGTGCATCCACCACCACGGGACTGCTCAGTGCTGAGGTACTTGTTGGCAGTAAGCACTTCTAAGATGTAAATAACCTTTACACACCTGTCCAAAGTTCTCCTCGTCTATGCAGAACATGAGATCCAGCTCTGTAGGGTCATTTTCCAGGATCCACTTCAGAGAGTTGTAGTATTCGCTGTCCTAGGGCAGATCACAATTAGGCAGTTTGAAAATGGGCAATTAGAGCAGAGCTGTAGAAACCCACGGGCCTGTGAGCCCTGGCACGAGTTCAGTGGGGTCTTACCACTGATTCCATGTCCTTCAGCGTTATGGGCTTCCCCAGCATCATCTTGTAGAAAGGCCTGATGAAGAAGCCTGCAAGAGAGAGGAGAGCGTTACGTGCCCTGCTCTGCACCTGCACATTCCATAAAGGTGTGACTGCTTGAGGGCACACCCCTGGCATTTCCTGTTACCTCCTGACTGCCACAGTCCTGCAACTGCAACAGCATCATAGCAGCTCAGGTTTGCTGAGGCACAGAAAGTCCAATTTTTCAGTTTCTACAATTACCCACTAACTACCACACTCCACTGACCACCCTAACATTAATGGCAGAGAGAGCTGGGGAATTGAGCTCAGGGCACTTAAAATCACTGCTCCTCTCTCCAAGGAGCTGCCTGAAAACCAGGCTGCTGAGCTTCTTCTGCTCAGGATTCCTCTGCTTCTTTTTCTGCACCAGGGCTCAGGAAAATCTGATAAGTAATGTCTGCCTGGTGTGAGATTTCAAAATACAGCAGAAATGGTAATTAAATCCTTCAGCAACAATTTTACATATCAAAATAATTTTACATATCAATATATGCAGTTGACCCCCTTAGTCTGGCTGCAGGTTTGCACAGAAATGACTGATCCAAATTCCATGCTTCTCCTCGAGGAACAGTGCTCATGCTGGTTCCAGCAGAGAAAGGAACAGACCTTTGCTGAGTAAGGCACTGTCATTTTGTGAATCACCATGTAAGTCTCATCAGTGCCAGTCCCAGGCTGCCCTCGGGCAGGTGCACTTCCCTCCCCACAGGCAGAGAGCAGGAGCAGGACTCACCGTCCAGCAGCTTCCCGTGGTACACGGCCAGGCCGGCCACGCGGCCAATGAACGTGAAGTACGACAGGTGGTCTTCGTTACAGAGACCTGAATTAGGATTAATCTGAAGTGTGTAGTTGTCCCTTTTTTGGGGAAAGAAAAAAAACAGCTAAAGAACCAAGTCTGTAAATGCGCACACACTCAGAAATGTTAATAAATAACTTGTGCCTAGGGGCATGTCCCTCCAACAGCACTTGGGGCTGTGTCCGAGTCCTTTCCAGTCTGTCCCACCACGGAGCCACTGAGGGCTGAAGGGCTGAGCCAGCAGCAAACCAAACCCACTGTGAGCAAGAGACGCCCTCTCCCCTTGCACTGACGGATTGCTCCAGGGTTGCAAAGCTGGGCAGCCCCCATTTTACAGCGCTGGGGGGCTCCTGCTGTGCACACAGCTATGTCCCAGCGCTGCGACTGGGCACCGGAGCAAAGAGCCTTTTCTGTGACACTGCTCCCTTCACCATTCCTGGCCTCAACAACCGCAGTTCTGCTGCCCTGGATATTGTCTGAGCAATGGAAATGTTTTCTGGGTTCTCAAGGAGAATTCCAGAGGCTCGCTGAAGGGCAGCAGGAGCAGGGCAGTGTGGCTGCCCAGGGCACCCTGGGAAGGAGGAGCTACTCCTGCCCAGAGCAACTTTGCCTCTTTTGCAAAATGTAATGAATATCCCTTGAGAATACAAATATTTAATGGACACTTACGTTGCTGAGTATTCAAAGAGACCATAGTAAGGGTTAAACATCTCCTTGGACAAGAGAAAAAACCATTCTCTGGCCACACCTCCGTAGTCAAGTCCTTTTTCTGACTCAAATTCAATCCAGAGTCTGGCTTTTAGTACATCAGGTCTCTTCACAGACATGATTCTTCTGTAGGACTCCTCAAAAATGTTATTTCTGTGTAATTTCATCTCAAATCTGTTGGGTATGTCAGCCTGTGTGAAAGAAGATCAGATTATTCTTGTTAGTCTCAAGAAATAAGTCTTTGAGCAAATTACTGGTTGCTAGCAGCTCAGTGACAGCTCAGAAACCTGGTGCTCCAGTACCCCATGGTTTTATTGCCCAGTGCTCTCTCAGCCCACAGGCTGAGAGCATGGGGGAAACTGGGCCAGTTCCAGAACAGTGCTGCAGACTTCTATGGTAAATATTTGATGAAAATGACAAGAAAAGTATCAAAACAAACAAAACAAAAAAGGAGAAAACTGACTGTGCTCTATTTTAAGGGCTTTTGCATTTATCTAGAAAAATATGAGTCTTAAAGACTTAGAAAAGCTTTTTGTTGAGAAAGCCATCAAATTCAAACTTTGCTTCGTGTTCTGGCTGCTACGTGAGCCCTTCTCGAGCAGCACAAGGGAGTAAGGTGGCAGTGTGCCCTGCAGCCCCCGAGCTGGTTCTACTCACAGGTTTCTTCAACTTCTTGCGGAAATAGTCGTATTTCTGCTTGAACTCCCTGGAGTACGGCACTGCCTGCGGGGAGCAGCGGGAGCACACGTCATTCCTGCTTCTGGGGCACCCACAGCATTGCACAGGATTGCAGCCCTGCTACCCACACCTCGTGCTGTGGGCCCCCCTGAACCCACCCACGAGGGACGGCAGCCAGGGGATTTAAAATCCCACAAAACGACGTCACTTTACTCTCATCATTTTACTGCTGATAAGATGACTTTACTACAGCCATTAAATATTTCTGTGTTTCCTTTACTTAAACACTACGTGAAAAGCAGTTAAAGTAATTCTGTTTGTCATGGCACCAGAAATATTATTGAAAGCATTCAGACGAATCCTTAGTGCTTGTGTGAAATTCTTCAGCTCCTGCTTTCCCTCAAAACCAACAAACCAACCATTGTCAGTCGCTCGAGGATGATAATTTCATTTCTTTCAAACAAACTTTCTCAAATAGTCTCTCTCATTTATGCTCAGCACTTCTGGAGAGAGGCCTGTTAGCAATTTGCACAGCGCCGTGTGTGAGGATCTCCAGTTCTAAATGCCTGATAAATGAGTAAATCCCTCCAAAAGCAACTATGGTCAAAAAGTGATTATTATTGGTATTATTACTAAGCAATTGGCATTTAACTGTGCAGCAGGCTCATCTGCTGTGTCCTGAAACTCTTAAAGGTTCCAAGGACTTCTGCAGAATAAAAAGGTACTCCTGGCACCAGGAAACATCTTGGGATTGGAAGTCTGATCACTCAGAATACCATAAAGTGGCATAAAATGGCATAACCCAGCAGAAAAAGTCAAAGAATCACTCTTTGATATTTTAAATATTTGACAATGCAGTAAAATGCTGTGTTTATTTTTTTCTAAGGCTGATATTCTTAAACCTCTGCAGGAAGCTTTATGCCTCTTAAACAGACAGACCCATTTTTTGCCTTTTTTTTCCCCACTTTGAATCTACATAGGCCCACCTGTCTCCTCTCAAGTGTGAAGAGCTTTTCATTGCCTAGAGATCCCAAAATAAACAGAACGGTGTGTCAGCTCAGTAAAATCCTACTGTCAGTAATGACCCAGGTAATGGGTACATGGGAGCACTTCTCCAGAGCCATCCCCAAACCTGGACAAGCTGGGAGGCTGCCCAGAACCTGGTGTGACGTTCCCTTTAGGGAATGCTGCCTTAGCATGTGGACTGGCAGAGCTCCTGCTCCCGGGCTGCCCACGCTGATCTGGGGAGCAGGCAGGGCTGCTGCTGCCCCAGCTGGGTGGGGTCATTTCATGGGTACTTACTGGGCCCGTGATGGCTGGGTTCTGCAGCCTGGGGTCTTCCCACTGCGTGATTTTATTATCTGCAAATAACAAAAGGAATGATCCAATGGCTTCTCTGGTACCACACTGTGAATTCCTGTTGTTTGTTTCTCCCTAGCACTGCTCAGGTCTGTCAGGGTTAGCAAAGGCTTGTGTCTCCCCACCCTCCCCAGCTCCAACACACTGTTTAGTTGAAAACATTCACTCAAAAACACAGAACTACCCCAGAACCCAGGGAACTTGCACTGCTTTGATGGCAACATCTGCAGGAGTGAGTGAACTTTTCATTTGAACATGGGCTGGGACTGGAGATACACAGCCTGACAGGTAAAGGAACCCAGAACTTTTGGCAGTGACACCCTGGGTTACTGTTTGGAAATTGTGCCTAGACAGCTGAAGTATCATACTTCTAATTTTGGAGGGAATAACATTTTTCCTAGACTCTGATTTAATGAGAAGGTAAAAGGAGGCAGAACTGTCCTGTTTTGGTGCAAGCAAATCACCCAGTTATGACCAGTGGAGATGCTGGCAGTGGCACAACAGTTCTTTCCATCTACAGCTTTGAAGAGCACAGGAGGATGACAGGAAAGGTTCTACAGGACCTTGGTGGGACTCCCCTTCCCTGCCTCCAGACAGCTGCTCCTCCCAAGATTCTGAACACGACAGAATCACAACAGAACAATGGTGTTGCAACAATAAGACAATGCTCCAAACCCCATCCCAGGTGCCACCTGCAGGGGCGAGGTGTTGGTCACCCTTGGCCTGCCATCCCTCTGCTTGTTACAGACACTGCTCTGGGTTAGGAACTGGCTATCAGGAATCAAGATTGCATTCTCCATGTCTCTGGAACTGGAAAAGCCCTGCAAGTTTGCATCCCAAGCTGGTTTAAGAGGGAGTGGGATCTGAAAGGTGTCATTCAGCAAATGTTAACTGGAGAAAATTCTAAATGATTGCAAGCACATTTCAAGACATTTGATCTATCAGTTAATTAAATAGTAAAATACTATTTTATTTCCCTTCACAGATTCAAGCTATTTATCACTGATGGGAATGCTGGAGGGCTGCCAGCCTGAGCTCCAGAGACCCCAGAGATGCACGGAGCAGAGCTGCTGCCAAGGTGGACACGCAGCCCAACCCTTTCCTTTTTCAACCCCTACACTGGAATTCCCTTCTACAAAGTTCTCTGGTGACCTTCTTGACACCAGCAGCCACAAACCACAGTGCCAGTTTTCTGTGGAATCAGAGGTAACACGAGTGGAAATGACTGACAATGTGTCAGCTCTTTGCTCTCTGTACTTCAGGGTGTGCAATGACACCAATGAATCTCAGTCTAACTTTCTTTTTCTTTTTTCTTACAGGGACTCCAGGGCTACAAGGCTCTGGCATGAACCACTTCACCTGGAACTGTAGCTCAGGATTCTCTGTCCTATCCCAAGTGGACGTGGATAACAAACTCATTCTTTTTGAAGAACATTTTCAAAAGTCTCAACATTTTCAAAAATTTCAAAAATTTGACTCTTCCCACCAATACAATTCTCTGTCATAAACCAGGCCTTTGAGGATTCCCTCTTCTCCCTGCCTTTCCAATGGGGGCACTATTTCCCTGAAGTCTGGGACCCCCTGCCAGACACAGAACTCTCACAGCCAGACATCCCCAGTGCTGATGGCATCAGAAGGGCTACTCCAGGTTGGATTTAGGCACTCCTGTCAATACATCACAGGGTGAGATAGCTCATGACCAGGTGATGGTATTTTTCATGCCCTTTTCAACCCAAATTCTGCTAATTACTGCCATTCTGAGTAACACTTTGCAGTTCTCCTTACACAGCCCGTTCCTGCACACTGCAGGGCCATTTGCCAGACTCACTCTGAGTTCCCATCCCATTCCAGTGAGCCCCTCTCCCCCTTCCTGCTTCCTGCTGAACTAAGGAGTGCTTCCCTCTAATTCCTTGTGTAAATCACTGATGCTTATGGTGAATACCACCGTGTGCAGGTGGATGTGGACAGACTTTGAGGGGAGCCCATTCAATGGATCTATCCTCCCAGTCTGTGAATCACTGCTTCAGAAAACGGTTGCAGAATGGCTGTTTTCCCTTCTGATCCCTTCCAACAGCACGTGCCTGGGGGCTCCCAGCAGTGTGCAGGGAACACCAGTGTGTCCATGGGCCCAGAGAGCAGGGAAAGGGGCTCACTGTCACACCCTGGCACCAGTCACACTGCTGTGCTGCACCAGTGCTCAGTGCCCTGCTCCCTGTGCACAGCAGAGGGGCTGTGCTGGCTGCAGGGGACTTGGGCAGTTTCTTCCAGGGATGAGAAAAACATTTCAAAAATAGGACAAACAGCGCTGGAGAACTATGCAGCAGAGGTACAAAACATAGCAGGGAAGCAGGACATGCCCAGCAGCTGACTCTGCCAGACTTGTCCTGCTGGTTTTGTGTGCTGGCAGTGGCACAGCCCCTGGCCCTCCAGGCCCCCCAGCCCAGCCACCACAGCAGGGCTCAGGCTGGGACCAAAGGGACCTCTGCTGGAAACAGGCAGCATTACCAAAAGCTTCCAAAGCTTGCCTAAACTTTTGTGAAAAATGCTATATAAGAAGCTAAATCCACTCAGCTCAAAAGAGACTAGAGGGAGAATTCAGATGCACATAAATTTTGCTTCCTAACAGTTACAAATTCTTTGAGGAATTCTAATTAATATATGACTTTAACATTCCATTTTAGGGACTAACACATGCTCAAATAGCTTCAGGAGACTGAAAAATGGAAGAGTTTTAAGAGAGACTGGGAGGCTCAGCAGTTACACAGATGTTTTAAATGGCACAGCTTTATCCTGTGACTCCTTTGTGGCAGCAGTTTAGAATCATTGGCCATAGTTATATTTCCAGATCTCTGTTGGGAAAAACAATTACAGAAAGGATAAAGGATAATAACTCTGTACTGAAGTTTGGAAGAGGTTCATCAGGTGCTTGACAAGTGTATTATTTCTAATGTTTAGTTGAAAGTATTTACACCATTTCAAAACTGCTATTGCTTTAAAGGCAGTCTTTTAATAATGACTTAATACTGTCATCTCTAAGGATGAGCGTGGGAGTCAGTGGTACTGAGGGACAAACCTAATTCTGTCAAACATGGGTAAGTTTAGGTTTTAACTCTCTGTGCACGCTCCTCTGATGGTTATGAGAGTTTGCTGTGGCTGTGAAGAAATGTCTTATTATAAGAAGACCCAGCCAGCCTTTGTGGGCTGCTTTGTTTCCAAACACCAACAAAACTCACACAGCAGTTCTGAGATGCTCTAGGAAGACAAATCTACAAAGAAACATCACTTACACTAAAACTCCACTAACAGAACTGGAGAATATTAATGGGCTGGTGCAGTTTCACATGCTCTAAATAGGAAATAAGATCAGAATCAGCACTGCCACAGACCTGAAAGCAGAAGAAAGTACTTCTCAATGCTAATTGCTCCACTGCCTATATGTGGAGCTGTGGCTACAGGATCTTTTCTCATCTTATTTTCTATTCCTAGTTTATATTTTAATTTATTAAGTGCAAATAAGCCATGGGATCATCAACAACAACAACAACAACTCCAAAATATCAACAAGAACAAAATAAACCACAGAGAGGAAATGTTAATGCTTCACAAGTCAGAGAGGGACAAAGCTTGATGAGCCAATTAAAGCAAGCTTCCAGTGAATGTACAGTACCGTAGGAGGGCACTAAGTCTCTGGTATCAATGTCTCCACATATCAACACCTGGCTTCCTAAATGAAGAGTAAAATCACAAAGCTTTCACTTCAATACTTAGTACCTCCCTTTGTCTATTTGCTCTAGTACCTGAGTGCTTACTTACTATGGTCTATATAAAATGTTCTTCCATCCAGGTGTATTCTTTCCTCCCAGCCAGGCTGGAAATGGGAAATAAAAACAAAGAAAAGAGAGAGTAAATGAAATAATTCCAGTCTCCCACAGCCTGAAGCAGGGCATTGCTCACACCTACTGGACTTGTCTCAAAGATGCTTATGAGGAGGAAACCCAAGTGCCCAGATGCACGATGGCAAGGCCACAAGTCCAGGCAGACTCACACCTAGGTCTTATACAGGTGACTGCATCCCGTGCAGGGAATACTTTTTATGGTGGAAACCTCCTGCCTCAGGATTCCCACCCATTTCCTCTGTGAGCAAACAATCACAGAGAACAGATCACAGATTCGTTTGAAAGTTTCTGCTCCCACTTCTGAGAGCCATGTGGGTTATTTACTGTAAACGTGTAACCCAGGCTCCCTGTACAGTGGGACAAGAATGTCCTAAGCTAGTCCTCAGTGCTTCCCCTTTCAGCTGTTCCCTTTTCTCATGTCCCAGGCGCCCGCAGTGCAGAAAGGAGAGCGGATGGCAGGCTGTAGGACAGGCAATGCTGGCCAGCCTGGGCTGCCAGAAAACACAGAGGAGAAATTATTTCACTTCAAGCTTGTTGGAGAAACTCCTGTTAAATTCTGTAGTCATCCCAACCTCGCTCCAAACCAGGAGGTTTAACTGAGGTGAAATCTGTTACTACCAATCTGTTGCTAGTGACAGGTCAGGCTACCCTGCTTTCACTGCAGGTTTTGCCCCTTGCAGTTAAAGAACAAATTGTAATTGGGCCTTCAGTGCCTCCAAGGCTAACACACGCCCCATGTACCTGGACACTGCAAGAGCACAGCTGTTTCCTAGAGCCAAAGAGCATTCCTGCTGCTGTGACCAGGAATGTGTCAGCTTTCACACATTACTCTCTACCTCTAAGGGCTGGGAGTATTTTAAAAAACAAAGCAAAGCTCTGCATTTGACATGTCTATAAATCCCCATTATACTTTGATTACAAGTATGACAAAACTTCTGACATTAAATTGATGAATTGCTCTGCAAAAGATGGGAGTTTAATTGAAAAATCAAAATTTATTCTGATTTCTAATTGCTAGAATATGCTGGTGCACTGACAGAGCTTGCTTGGCACAATCTGCTTGGTTTTTCCTAAGCAGTGATTATGATTATCTAAAAGCACAGTCAGACACAGCCCAGGTAAGTGTGTGCAAAGCCCAACACTTCAGTAGCACAGAAAAATGCCATGAGCAGAGGCTGGGCTGGCTCTGGAGGGCCTGAGCAAGCCCCAGGGCACAGCAGGGCTCCAGAGCCTCCAAGAAGAGCTGCAGCAGCCTGTGCCCAGAGCAGAGCAGAGCCCTGGGACAGGAGGTGTAGGTCAGAACACAGGCACAGCATCACTTACAGGAAGAGGGCCCAAATCATTGGGGTTCAGAGACGCTTTGGATCTCAAATGCACCGGAAACTTCAGCCGTGGATCCTCCTGGAACACAGGTATGCAACTGTAAATCCAACAGATCAAGGCAGATCTACAAAGTCAGGCACAGACTCATCTGGAAATCCCCCTATGTTACAGTTATTCTTGTCTTTTCGGACAATAAAACAAAACATGACTTATTAGGATTTCTACAGTGCAATGAATTTTCCAGTGCTGAGTGAGTTAGGGTGATGTAAGACCTGACTCCATTAAATGTGTGCTATGTCCAGGGATATGCTTCAAAAACCACAGGCCTGTTCTTAGGACACACCCCACAAGGGCTTTTACATGCACATGCACGTTTTTGGCTCTTGGAAGCACAAAGAGCAGCCCTGCTGAAACAGGGGCATGCGGGCAGAGGCAGGGGTGGGAGCGGGGGGCCTTGGCTGGAGCACCCTTACCCAGGTGGTGGTCTTGGTGTTGTGGTCGATGAAGAAGGGGCGGCCGTTCGGGGCGATGCGCATCTCCCAGCCCGGGGGCAGGAAGCTCTGGGCCCCCTTGTGCTGGGGCTTGGGCGAGTTGTAGGGGGACGGCTGTGGGGACTGAGGGTTGGACAGGGTGTCCTTCACCGCCCTGCGCACCGGGGAGTCCTTCATGCCCTGCGGAGAGGGAACAGCACCGCTGTGCGCTCGGGCTGCAAAACCAACCCGACTCGGCTTCACAGCAAACAGCTTTCATTCAGGTGTAATTCATACAGAATTAAATGCTGGGACTGATTTACTAGAACTTAATTAGCTCTATCTGTGCCTTCTAACATGCCCAGTTCTTTGCTGTAAAGGACACGGTGTTCTGTGCCTTCCTCTGCAATGACAATGCCCCCAGTATTTACACCTGATTGTACCTTACCCTGCACCTGCCCTGGATGTGTCCATATTTCATTTTACCAAGGAAAAGACAAAAGCAGTATTTTGTGCTTCAGGGGCAATATATCTCATTTACAAGAAAGCCTGTAAGTGCAAGGCTGTGTGAGCCACAGCTCTTCAACCTCTTAAGCACAAAGAGGAAATCTGAAGAGCTGGCTCTCCTCAGCACAGCCATGAGCAGCTGAGAAAGAGTTTGAGCCACAGCGCCAGAAGTCAAACACGCACAGGCTTTGATTGCGTAGGGAGCCACTTCAGCTATTTAACCACGTCCCAGTGCACACCAGCCCACAGCATTTGGAAAGACACTCAGAAGCAAGGCAGGGCCCGCTGTCTGAGGGGGCTCACCTCGAGCGGCGCGGACAGCGTGACGGTGGGCGAGCTGAGGCTGCGCGGCCGCCGGATCTGCGGCTCGCTCAGGTGGTTGCTGCTGCTCGCGCCCGGCCCCACCATCCCGTCCTCGGCGAGCTGTCCAGAGCAAAGCCAGGTCACCAACGTCACCAACACTGCCCCCGCGCAGGACACACAAAACTGATGGCTGCTCTCAACCAGACTGCCTTAAAGGCCATAAAGGGCATTTAATGGAATTCCACTGCAAGGCCAAGAACCTATGGTTCTATTAATGGCTCGAGCCGACTTTCACATTTAATTCAAA
The DNA here is from genome assembly GCF_036417665.1 of Passer domesticus. Classification (NCBI taxonomy): domain Eukaryota; kingdom Metazoa; phylum Chordata; class Aves; order Passeriformes; family Passeridae; genus Passer; species Passer domesticus. The sequence continues at coordinate 46,984,705 of NC_087511.1, forward strand.
CAACACATCTGGCTCCTTTTAAGAGCTCTTCTGCATCTCTGGAAACTCCTTCTCTTGCAGCAATCACATTAACCTGGACCTTGACATAATTAAAAGAAGTAACCAAACCATCCTAAATTATTGCAGCTTTTTATGATTCTCTGTATTATCGTGACAATTTAGGATATTTGCTCCAAATTTCGGATTTCTGGGAGCTGCCCCAGCTGACTGACCCTCAGCCCAGCCCAGGCTGGCTCCAGGAGGCAGCGGTACCTGCATGATGGGCCGTGTCCACGTTGTGGTCCGGTTGTTGTGGTTGACGTAGTAGGTGCGGCCCTTGGCGTCCTTGCGCTCCTCCCAGCCCGAAGGTAAGCCCGGCGTGGTGTGCACGTAAGCCACAGAAGGCTGCTCAGGCAAGAAATCATTGAATTCTTATTTTATAATAGCTAAAAAACATTTAAAACTCTGTTGTTTGTAAAAAAAACAGCAACTTGTTAACTTACACTCTTCTTAATCACAACAACCATATGGAAAAATCCAGTTTCTGATTTGATTTAATTCAATTCAAGCTCTTTATCATGTGCGTTTGAATCAAATATTTTTTTTCTCCCAAGAGATCTTTTGGGTCAGTTTGACACAGATTCAGCAAACAGACAAGCTTATATGCCCACAAACATTCTATTTTGTTACACATAATGACAAAAAGGAACTCTATGTTTTAGTGAGTTTTCCTTAAAAGGCTGAGGTTTCCTCCTTTTATCAGGATGGATAAGTAAGAGTTAAATACCCATGCAGTCAAGATCCCCCTGCTCTCTTCTTTACCCCAGGGTGTCTTGAATCAGTTGCCAGAAACTACTGTGGGTTTAGAAAGTTAATTTTAACCATTCTGCTCTGTCACAAATGCTGCACTCAGGGCTTCTGTGTCCCAACACCACCAGAAAACCCCACACTGGAGCCTCAACTTCAGCATGACAAAAACTTTTAGTGAAAGCTCCACAGGCTCCCTGTTCTAAGAGAAGCACACAGGTAAGGGAAGAGTCACGTCCTGTTGCCCACAGGAACTGTGTCCCTGTGTGTCCTGCCTGTCCCCAAAACAACCAAGCATGAGTTCATAGACATGAGCTAGAACTGGAACCAAGTGGGATGAAGGACCTGCCTAATTCAGAGGCTGATGCACTACAAGCTCTGGGGTTTTGCCAAGAAACAGAAAAGACCTCTGGAGGCTCCTGCTGAAATCCAGGACACGATGCATTCTCTTCCTCCCCACTATACTCCTTGCTTCAGCAAGAAAATGAACTTAATTCTTGTTCCTGCTTCATCTCTGCCAGACCCTTCGCAGAGCAACTGCCATAGGCAGTGCAGGTGCTGTTTAAGAGCAGAGCACAGCTGCCACAAGGAACTGGAGAACTGCAGGGATAATGGAGACAGGAAAGGAGAAGAGATATGGGATGGGTCAGGAGGCTGACATACTCCACTAGGACCAGATGAGAATCCTTCTCAGACTCATTTCCTTCTCTCCTGGAGAGCCAAGGGCTATTTCCCCTGTGCTGCTTCACAGGGCTGGCAGGCAAGGAGAACACCTTGCCCACGCTGTGCCAGTGGCTGTCAATCCATCAGTGTGGGGTCAGGCACTGACAGCCACTGTGCAAACACCCCACAGGGTCTCAGTACAGCTCAGGCATGAGGACGCTGCTTCTGGGCCTGGGCCTGTGGGTCCTGCTCCAAGGAGGGGCTCTGTAGGGATTCTGAAGGCAAAACCAAGGTGAGCAGAGGCTTTCACTGCTGACAGGTTGTTTGTCTGCAAGCACCAGGTGCCCACAGAGCCAAGAGAATGCAGCCTTTGAAGACAAAGATTTAGACCATGAATCCTGTGTGAGTCCCAACTCCTCCACAGACCTGGGGCTCTGGGTGGAAATGCTGAACAAAGACAAGGGGGGTTAGACACTGCAGCATGGTGAGGTAAAACATCTTGGTATGGCTGCACTAATGATGAGTCAAAACATTAATATTTTGCTCTAAAAAGTCAAATCAAGACAAGATGCTCTTCCAAGGGAGTACCACTACTGTGCAAGTTCACCTAGCACAATTAACTAACTACTAATGAGTCAGGCATTTTATTTAGACTTTGCTATTTGCAAGTGTGCTCCTCTGGTTCTAAAATTAAAAACCAGTGAATATAGACAGTATAACAGAATGATGCATCAACACCCGAAGTAAGATTTATTTATTTCCCAGATGCAAATAGCAATTTATACCAAGTATAAATTAAATTTCTTTCTCTGAAACTAATTCTGCAGGAGGGCCTAAATTCATAAAAGCCATTTATGACAGTTACTCTAAATGATTTCTGTCAAATAACTCCAGACTGGCAGTTAATTAGGTTAAAGGTTCAACATATATAATTAGATTAAAGTTCAATATAGATTAAACCCACTTTCCTTGTATTGCACATTCAGCAAAGCATATCAAGGATTTTATGGGATGATCAAACTACAGTCTTGTACTGCTTGGACTGCTGAGGAACTGCTGCAAAATGAAACTGGCATTCAGTAAGACCATTAAGAGCTCTGTGCTATATCACTGTACCCCCAAGGCTCTCAAATTAAGACCAACTTTAAGAATTAAAATTAATTAGTCTAAATGGAGAGTAAGGGAAGACAAGAAGATACAGGATACAAACACAGTTACATGTACAATGATTTGATGTCTCTAATCACTGCAGCTTCCAGTACCCCTTTTAAAAGAATTAGCTGCTGTAGCTTTCATTTTTCAGGAGCACATGGCATTTACTTAATACACAGCTTTGTCATAATTCAATATCACATTTGTGTCCCTAAACCTTGCCAGTATTTGAGTACAATTGCAGAGTTTGGAGAAATGTTGAGAAAATTTGGGACAAAAATATCTAAGTTTTCATTCAATAGCTGTATTTCATCCAACACATAGCTGCTTTAAAAAAAAAAAAAAAATCCTCATTGTACAAGACCTAAATGTCCCCCCGTTTTATTTAAAGATAGTGCTTGATAAAGAGTTTATTACCGTTGGCTCCTCGCCCCCTGTGACAGTTGAAGAACGAGCTCTCCTAGAGGGACCATTCTGCTGTTAAATGATAATTCATGTTACACAGATTTACTGAAGAAGGCCACAGGCTACTGTCACATCTTTAGGAGCAAGGCATCAGCCACATTTACCAAGAGAGAGCAGTTAGATGGGCAATAGCAAATCTGAAAGGCATCAGCTGCTGGTAACCAAGGCAGAACCCTGGAGGAGCACCGGATTTAGGAGGAACATGTACCCAGCAGCCAGAAGAGAAATGATCATTAGCTCAGCAAGGATGAAATGTGCTTAAGCTCAGCTACGAGGGTGTTTAAGGCAGTGCTCTCTGTGCTGATTTGAAGATCAGGAAGCAGGAGAAAGGCCTCTCTCTCCCCAGCCCAGCCCAGCCCAGCCCAGCCCCTGGCCCCAGCGTGCTGAACACAGCAAGGAAGAGCACAGCAGCCTTGTCCCTGCAGCCAGGCACAGAGGCTGCACTGGGACCCACCCAGGGCCCACTAAATAACTGCTGCAGCTGCACTAAATAACTGCTACAGCAGGGGAAAATCCAGCCACGAGAAATCCTCTGTGGTTTCTGGAAATGTCCACCCAAGAGAAGCAGAGACAACAAGCAACACAGACACAGCAACTTTGCTAACAAATGCACAGGTTTTCCATTTGCAGATTCACATGGGACATATAACTTTTAAAAAATGAAGAAAAAACTCTTGGAAGAAAAGTATAATCTTTTGAAAGATTCTTTTGCAATCTAACCAATCTTATTCAAAAGCACACCTTGCACACTCCTATTTTAAGTGGTCTCTGCACCTACTGCTGAGAGGTGGCAGAGAGAACAAACCTGCCACCTCTGCAATCCTGCAGGAGAGGCACCACTTCCTGTCAGCTGGAGCACAGTGTGCTTGGTTCTGACAGGAGAGAGAAGCTTTCTTTACAAAACTTCTTAGTATCTTTTCCTGTTTGAACAACCTCCTTAAATAAACCTGCAGAAGTTGCCTCCTTTTCTCTACAACCAGGCAAAACACCTTTGGGATTTTACAGAGATTTATATATTGCAAGTAAAATGAACTTCTGGGCCACAGAAACCTGTCTGCTGTCAGAGTCCTGTGGCTGCAGCTCCAGGTAGAGCTGGCTCTCCTGCCCTCTCCTCCCCCAGCTGGGAACACCCCTTGGAGGAGTTTCTCCACTGAGTGCACACAGCAGTGCAGTAACCTAAATTTGCGTGGTAAATAACTGAGGAGAGGGTGACTTGCTCAGTCTCCAAACATCTTCCTGTCTCAGGAATGTCCTCCTTTTTTAGCTCACATGAATTTGGCTTGGGACAACCAGATGCCCACCTTGGTCACTGATCTGTGCCTGAGTGAGCTGACCCAAGGCTCGGAATGAGAGAATGTCCACCCAAAAAGGAGCTCTGGCTTACCAGGGATAGCTGGGACTGTTCAGCGACTGTGTCTGTCACACTGCAGGACCTCAGTCGTGAAGACGGTTCTCTTTGCTGCAAGGAAGAAAATAGAAAGATGTCTCCATGTTAGGGTGTCTTAAAACACGATGTTTATTGAGAAAATTCAGTAATTACAGGCAATTTATAGCAAACAATTACCTACTTCTGTTTTACCACAGAGTGGTATATCCCATTTCTCTACTTCCTATATACTAAATAAAAAGGGCTCATTCATTTTCCTAAAGGAGAAATGCCAACATGAACAAACTCATGAATTACTGAAAAAAATAAAGCACTAAGAGACATATCCAAAATCAAATACTATGGATGAGAGCTCAAAGTCTTAAAAATTCATTTACCTAAAAATTTATGGTATTTCTTAAAAACAAATAAAAATCAGTTTCAATCTTCCTCTTTGCTGCTAACTTTTGAATTAGTTGTGTCTTTTCCCATGACACATCCTTCATGACTGAACTAGAAACAAAGCCCCCCTAAATAAGTGTGACACTAGAGTGCAATTCCTCCCCACCAGTGCAGCTGGGCACTCCAGGGAGTGCAGTGCTTAGGGAAACACAGCACTGACACATCTGCAGTAGAACCAGTGGGGGCTGCAAGAACTGCAGCTCTCAGCACAAGCCCAAGTGTCCCTGAAGATCCAGGAGAGCTTCAGAGCTGTCACTGGCTGAGCCACCTCCAGGGGACACTCCCATCAGTCAGAGCCCAACTGCACTGGCTTTTTGGGAAAAATACACCTGGTCAAGATTCTGTTTGATGAGAACAAAAAGTATTTCTTATCTCTTGAAGATAAAACTCTTTATCAAGGTACCTCTACCTGCAGAGGTACCTTGATAGCATCATACTAAGAATAAAAAATAAGTAAGAGCATGATGCTCTGTTTAATATTTACAATTATTTTTGTAATCAAAGAGACATAAAGCATTCCCCCACTTGAACATGCATTATCCTGACTTTTTAATGGTATCTGACTAATGGATAACACAAATAGAGAGACCATTTTTTTGTTTTTCCTTTTCCTTTGGAAATTCCTACCTCGATACCCTTGACTCTCATCTATTTTGTTTCACTAAAGGTCTAACAGTAGCAGAGTCTGAAGTTAAACTCACACAGAACTCTTGAAATCTGAACAGAGGAATTCTGCTGTCTGAGGCAGAGTGCTTGCTGGTGAAGCTGTGATACGCTTTTTGGAAGGGAATTGTAACTGCATGCTCAGGGTTTCCCGAGCCCAGCAGTTGCTCCCTGTGCATGAAGTGATCCAGGTTATGCCAAAGAACAGCACATTTCTGCACAGAGCTTTAAGGGTTACACATTACATACAATCAAAGAGCCGAGTTGTTCCCCATTGGAATCAGGAGTGACCTGGAGTCTTCTGCTCAGCTCCTCAGACAGCTCCTGAGGACTGGTCCGGGACACTGGAGATGCAGGAGGAGGTGGCAGTGACAAGCTTAAGGAATCCCCACTGGCACTTGCCTCCTCTGAAATGGTTTCCCAAGGCTAATGAAAGAGAAGAAACTAAGTTCAGATTTTATACAGACAAAGTCTTCTTTCCCTTTGCCTTCTATGTGATCACCTCACTGTGCCCAACACACAAACAACACCTTCCCTTCACCCTAAATCAAGGCACTATAGAAAAATGAAGCACAGGGCAGTTACAGCCAGTCCACTTCCCCTTTTTTTATCATTTATTCCACTGTTGTTTAGAGCAGAATATGAAAGTGTTTCTATCAGTGTACATAAGACAAGCAATTTGGAATGATAAATGTTTCTCCCAGCATCTACATGGGACTCAGTGCTCTCCACAGGGCACCAGGCAGCTGCAGCTGCCCAGGACCCTGGCAGTGTGCCTCTGGCTGCAGTGCCATTGTGCTGCTGGCATCTTCCCGAGGCAATTGCCACAAACGCCGTGTAAACCCACGACTGGCTGTGCCGTGTGGCAATTAGCTCCAGGTTTAGTCAGCTCCTTCAGCCCAAGGCTTGGGCATACCTCAGGAATGTCTCCACTCTCCGCAGGCTCTGGCTCCAAATCCTCGCTGATGTGGCGCCGAGAGCGGAAGCGCCTGTGAGCTGCCTCTTGGTTTATCTGCCTGATGTTGTTATCTGACTCGGATCCCACGTCGCTGCAGGGGGAACCCAGCACAGGAAGGACAAAAGAACAAGAAAAGAGCCCAAGTTAAACCAAGCCCCCTCTTTTGTCCATTGCCTTCAAAACCTCAGTAGTGCTTTCGATTATTCATGTATGTATCAAGCTTCATAATTAGGAGACTGTTTAACCCCTCAGTTGAAAGAAAATAAAACTGGAAGCACTTCACAAATATCACAGAACACCAGGTTGGGAAGGACCTCAGGGGTCATCTGGTTCAACCTCTGCTGGCAGGGAAACCATGGCCTAGACAAGATGACCCAGCACTCTGTGGAGCCCAACCTCGAACGTGTCCAGTGCAAGGGGCATCCAGCACTTCCTTGGACGTGGTTTAGCAGTGGTCTTGGCAGTGCAGGGTTAAATACATGATCTCACTATAACTCCTAACACTGCCAGTTATTCACACTCTGTAAAATATAAGCCTGCCACAGCTTTCTAAATCTAATTTTGAGAAGATTTTGCCACATGTGCTCTCTGACAGCACAGCCTGGGAATGAAGCCTATTCACAGAATACTAACCAGGATCTCCTCAAAGTTAATCTGTTCAACTTCATTAAAATTTGGTAGAGTTGACTTTTTTCCCATACCTCTTCAACGGTCTCTATAAACAAAGTAATTTACCCCTGTTAAATTATTGAAAAATTCCTTATCTGTCTCCTAATATTGTAAGGTGCATTCTAAGGTGCCCTGCCATCCCAGAGCTCCTGGAATTTCCCAGAGCACTCTGTGTCTCTGTGATCTGCTGGGGGCAAGCAAGTCTCTGCCAGGCACAAAGCAAGCACGTTTCCTTTCTGACTGGAGCCTCAGCCTGGCTCTCCCTCCCGCGCAGCCCCAGCTGCTTACACGAGGCTGGGCCGGTGCCACTGGGTGCTCCTGTTGTTGTGGTTCACGTAGTAGGTGCGGCCCAGGTTGTCCACCTTCTCCTCCCAGCCCGGGGGCAGCGGGGGAGGCGGCAGCTCCTCCTGACGCTGGGATGCGGCATCGCCGGGATCCACCACGTCCCAGCCGTGCTGGGGAACCAAGGACAAAGAGCTCTGTGCTTAGTGTGCACCTCGTTCCAGGGAGAAAAGAGCTAAATCCCCAGCAGTCTAGCCAGAGGGATTCCCAAAGGTGGCTGGGTGGTGGCTTGGTGCCAAAGAGAAGCAACTGCCAACTCTGTTTCCAGGGCTTTATCCTCCAAGTGCAGCTGACTCTACAATGATTCCTGAATCCTTCCTTGAGGATTCAGCCTTACCTCAGAGTCATCCCTCTGATCACTGTTTTCTTCCTCTTGGCCACCATTTTTGGGCATATACGCCATCTTCAGTCTCAAGAAACCCTTCACACGAGATTTGTGGCTACAAGACAAGGAGGTACATTGCATTTAAGAACCCTTAAATAATTGCAAATAAAAAATAATGAAGTAAGAAATGTTTTAAAGTCCTCAAATGTTTTAAAGCTCCTTCCTCTCACCTTCTTGGTCTGAGGAGGAAATCCTTAAATGTGTATGGCCTCTCCATGGTTGGGTCTTCAGTCTGTAAGCAGTGGAAAAAATGGCAAATTAAAGGGCTTGCCCACAACTCCAGCCACATAAAGAACATTCACACATCAGGCTGACAGATTACTTCTCTGATTTCCACTGAATCCTATGTTACCTAAAGCCTGGAATCTTGAAAACTTTCTATTCCTTGAGAACTTCAGCTTTCTTACCAAGTAAGTCACATCCTTTGCACAGCTGTGCAGACACACAGCTGCTGTGGGCACAGAACTAGGAATTTCAGGTGCCAAGGGCAAAGGATGATGAATCCATACACAGACTTCCCCTGCTGATTGTCTGGAGAACTCTATTCTGAACTCAAAGCATGAGCTGCGTTATGCTTGGCAGCCACATCCCTTTCACTGCCTGACCCAGTGTCCACTTCCTCTGGGAGAGACACATTTCTGCCCATTTTGCCCAGAGATGGCAGATTTGAACAGCTCACCAGGACACCAAGGCATGCACGACTCACACTGCTGTTTAGTGCTCCCACTGAGGAGCTGTATTATTTACCCAAATTCTGTCCATGGTAATTAGAAATGAGGACTTTGACACACAAATCAGCAGGATGAGAAAGCTGACTGTTAATTTGTTAATAAATACATGCCAGTGGCTCCTACCAAGGTAGTGGAAGGACGACTGCAGATGCACAGAGTGCACCCACCTTCCCAACAGGTAACTGTCCCTGGAACGGGGCAGGAGCAGGCGGGGCAGTGCCCACTGAGGTCCTGCAAGGGCACAGCCACTGAGGGAGGGACTGCTCTGAGACAGCAGCTGTGCCATGGAAAATGTCTGAGGGGGAAGGACTCTTCCCACTGTCCCACCAGGGCTATTCTCATGTCTGTGCACCAGGATACATAAATGGAGATATCCAACAAGCCCACAGCAAGCAATCCTGCACAGCACAGCTGGGGTGCCAACAGCTCCCACGAGAAGGGAAGCACACATTTGTCACCAAAGGGGTTCCTGATCCTTCCCTGGTAGCTCTCTGCTGTTACAGCTGATAACCCCACACACTCAGATCAACCATAACAGATAGGTCTAAACAAGTTCACAGTGCACCTCATTACAGAGCAGTTTTTCTCCTACAGTAACATCCATCAATAGCAAGAAGTCAAAATCAGACACAAAAAGCCAGTTATGCTCAACTGACATAACTGGCATATGTTAAGATTAACATGCACAACATTTAAAAAATATTAACTACATTCAGCCAATGTTAGTCATCCAAAACAGTATATAATATCAGAAATGTTTGTACCAAGGCTACTGCAATCACTGTATATACATACACATATATATTTATTCCTGTTTATAAACCTAGAAATAGAAATTGCACTTAATTTAGCATCTAAATTTGCAACCCATGCAGAATCCTGGCTGCTGGGGGAAAACCAGACAACTGGAGCTTTACAGAATTACAGAACCAGCTTTACACTGAATTCCTCCATTAAATAAGAAACACAAACATTACCACCTTCAAACCAAACACCTCAAATGTCTATTGACAATAAAATGATTCAAACCCTGTGTCCATTAGTTTCAATTGATTGCTATTGAACTCTTACTGTTGGCAAAGAGCTCAATTTCAGCTAAAATAATGAGCAGATGACACAGCTCTGGCAGCCTTTTGGCTTTTCATGCATGTGCTGAAGCAAACCTGCTCTCATGGAGCTTTTGTGGCACAGGAAGTGCATCCCTTCCATGCACAGCTGATGCAGCTCCCTGTCCCTGCGCAGGTGAGGCTTGGCTGTCCACAGGAGTTTATTTTGAGCTCTGCTGGGAGCTCTTGCTCTGGAGAATCAACTGTTCACAGCCCCAGGGGTTCCAGAGGTGTGGTGCTTACCGGCAGGTGACTGAGCGGCACATCCACCTGGCCCAGGAAGTCGTCTCTGGTCTGTCACACAGAAAGCAAACTTACATCAGAAAAGCAAACAAGTAATAACTATCAATCTAGTCACAATGAGCCCGAAATAAAGATGGTCAAGTACCATTATTTTAGCAATCACTGGTTTCTGTCCCCTTACTGCTGCCCATGATTTGCTGTTGTGATTCATTTATCTTAGCACAGTATTTCTTGTGACACTCCAAACAGGTTTCTGAGCCCACATGTGTTCCTCCAAAGCCAGCCATCTACCAGGGAATGCAGTTTCTGCTCAGATCCTGTTTGTGACACCAGATACAGCCCCAGTGATTCCCAAATAACCTGCTGCCTATTTATAACCACGCTATGCACGGAATTCCAGGAAGTGCATGCTGCTGCTGCACAGCCAAGTTTACATATTTCTCATAGCAGAGCATTAAGTTTAATATTAAAATTCATATTTTCTATGATAACCTCATAAGAATTCTGTTTCTACTACAAAGAGAGGATGACATTTCGTGATCCCCACAGAGTGGACACATCCTGTGCTGGATGCTATAGAACAACACAAAAAGCACCAAGGAGACCATGGTTTTTCCAATTTTAAGTAAAAAACAGGGAGTAGATTTTTCATTACAGAGTTCTGACTATTAACCTTCTTCCTAGCAAATACTAGAAAAACCTGGTAGCATGCCCTGTTTTTAGGGAATTAACATGTTTTCCCCTTAATACTGGCAAATCCAAAGTACTCGCCACCTCCTGCTTCAGTACAGTCACTCCAAGAACAACTGCTCTGAAGAAAATACACACCTACTGCTACATCTCTTCTTGCAGCCTTTAGCTCAAGAAGAACACAAGTCATGAATACAGAATATGTTCAGGGAGGTTAGAAACAGCCTTAAAGAACTTGAACCAACAAAATATGTTTGTAGCTTACAGTGGAACTGGAAACCCCTGAGTCCCAGCCAGCTCTGTAAGCAGCATTACCTCCTCATCTAATTCTGCAGGCATATGGTCACCTTTGCCAGAACCAGGGCTCTTGTACAACTCAGTCTTTATCTAACACTTGACTGTGCACATACATCTCTAAGAAAAGGGGGGGAGGCTAGTATATTAATATTAGTATTTAGTATTTTTATCTGTGAAAAGAATTTTCTCTTGCAAGCCTCCACAGCTCTAAAATTTAGGCATTCTCACTTTGGGGCTTCCTGCTTCCAGCAAAGGCACCTCATGAGCCACAGGAACCTTTTCCACTGCCTTCTTTTTCCCATTTCTCATTATAATGATGCTGTTTGGGGTTTGCCCCCTGTATTCTTCACACACGTATTTGTAACTCTGTCACCTATCACATTAGTAGCTAGATTTCCCAGTACTTTCCCATGGCCTTTTCCTAAGCAGAAAGACAAAACAAACTCCAAAGCTCCAAGCCCCGGGAGGCACAAGGCTCCAGTACTATCTTGGTTCTTCCTGGGAATCAAGGCTGAGAACAACCCTTCAAGATACATTTTCATGGACAAAGTACAACTAGTGCTGAACGGAGGGCTCCAGAGAAGGGGCTTGACTGGGGGGGAATCGCATCACCACTTGTCCTCCTAACTGGTGCCTTTTAGAAATTATAAATTGGTGCTTTTTATCAATTATGCCAAACACCTCAGAATGTGAAACAACTCACTGTTCATCTCAGGAGACTGAGGTGACAAGGTGACACTCCCAAGGCAATTGTGTGTAAAAATTAGGCTGCAACTTGGGGCCTGTCCAAGCTGCAAGCCAGGAAGAAAAGCCTGGGATAAAGCTGCAGTGCCCTAAACACCCTCAGTCTCCAAAGCAGCAGAGAGAGGAAAAGCATCCATTGACACTTCAGTGCAAACCAGAACATTTAGCTGAGCCTGGGGTTGCCACACACACATCAGCTTTACTTGGATCCACACAAAAGTATGAATAAACTGTTGCATTGATGCTCATTTCAATCACTGAAACTTGTTGTTTTCCAGAAGGGAAAGTGTCAATAGTTAACAGTTCAGCTCTTAGAGACTTGCTCATTTCAGCTCTGGAATAAAAGGTAAATATTACCTCAGATGTGCACCCATAAGATGAAGCAGACATTACAGTTGGGTAATAGCTCAGCACACAAGCAACTACAACAGGCAACTCAACTCCACTTTATTCCAGCCTGAACAGAAATGAGAAGCTGGAAAACAGCAGAGGTACAACAGGCTAGTCAGGACTTTGACTAAAAGGTCACACAACCAGCGTGAAGGACCTGCAGGAGGGGGCAGCTCTCACAGGGACAAGACATTTAGCCATGTGCAAAGCACTATTAAGCCCCCCCAAATGTGCACACAAGCTCCTGGGAGCACATGCAGCTCTCCCAAGGAAAGGCTCTGCTGCTGCCATGCAGCACCAGGCAAGCTGCAATGCTGTGCTTCTCTGCTGTTTCCTTAGAGCAACATCATCAGGACAGCTCTCCCAGCAGCCCTGCTCCTGGACTTCTCTTGCCTGTTTCCTAACCTGGACCAACAACTGATCACCAACACTGCAGAACAAACTCCTGAAAGCGCCTGAGAATTTCCTAAGGTTGGGAATGATCTCAAAGGGGTTCCCATGGAACGCCCCTGGATGAAAACGTGACCACTTTGGCCTGGGAACCAGCAAGACCCACAGACCAGAGCCATGGCTGCCCCAAACCGAAGCACTGGACAGGGACAGTGACAAGCTGTGACAAGAGGAGCAGGCCCCCAGGACCCGTCCTGCTGCCAGCTGCCAGCCCGGGCTGAGGCTGGAGCACTGTGGGTACAGAGCTCTCAGAGGTGCTTTGGCTCCCTGGCCAGACACCAGCTGGGAAATAACACTCCACCCACCTACAGTTCCCTTGGCATTTTGAGATGATCAGGATGTTCCCAGCTTCCTGACCTGAAAATTGTTGCGTACTATTTCTGGGCACTGTTTAAAGAGATGCTGCATTCCAACCCAGATATTGCTTCATTTCAGAGCAGGCAGACACGATCCCTACGGTAAATGTAACTGGATTTTGGTGGCCTTAAAGTAAACCAGACACACACCTTCCTCAGACCACAGCCACGCTGTGCCGTGCTCCAGCACACAGCTATGTGCCTAAATTATTATCCAGGTGGAAACCCTGCTGAGGTTCAGAGCCCATCTTCTCTTGACATTTATATGAAATATATTACAGCCATGTTATTTCTAAACTTTCCGAATCACTGCAGCCCTGCTGGGTAACACGGAACGAGACGAGAGTGGCTGTGCAGGGTGCTCATGGGAACACCATGTGGAACATGTGCCAGCAGTGGTTTGGGGGACAGGGAACCCAGGCCTTGGGGACACGGCCGCTGGCCCAAACCTGCCGATCCTGACAGCTAAAGGCCAAAGGCACCTGCGAGATGGGAGAAACCCACCCGGCAAAGCCAAATGCCAGGCTCTCAAGAGGGCACCACCTCCACTGAGCGCTCAGCAGCCACTCTGGTAAACAAAGTGAAAAACTGGGCATGAATTAAGCCAATTTTCCTGAGGTAGTACTTAAACCCAGCACTTGAGATGTGATGTGCCTTTGCTGCCAAGTCCTGGAAAACTGCTCCAGGAGTGGTCCAGACTGTCTGGCTCACACAGCACCACATTTCCCAGCACAAATACAAGAGCTGCCCACACCAACAGGAAAATACAAGAGCAGAAAACACTGCTGCCTTCCCAGAGAGCTACAGGAAATCACCTGGAGAGAAAACTCTTCTGAACTGTACTTTCACCAAAGGCTTTAAAAATGAAAAGGACCCCAAAAAACCAAAGAGGATTTGTGTTCATGAAAGTATTGTTCATTATTTTTTAAAACCCCCAAAAACTAGGAGCAAAACACAATTATATTAATTGGAACAAAGCACATTTAACTGCTCTGAACTACAACCTTAAAGTACTAATTACCATCATAGATGTCTCTCTGCACCTAATGCTTATCAACTCCCTGGCCTCATTCTCATGAATAAAGCTACAATGAACCTTTTATGATATTCCTCTATAATTTGATGATATGATTACTAAAATTCTTAGCTGGAAAGTTTCAGCAATCTTTCTTTCTTTCTTAACTGCAATAAAACTCTCTTCATTTATATAAACTTTCAGAAATTCCGCCACTTGCCACTGTCACCACTTCTTTCTTAAGCAAAATATTTTCAGCAGCACTTCCCAAGCATGACTAAAGTTCCACTTTTCACTTGCTAATAATGGCAACTGACTATACTTTTGCAGTGGATCTCTGCAATCTGGCTCCGATATTTTCACTGATATTTTCTTAATCAAGAATATTGCACTGTAACCACGGAAAAAAAACCCCTAATTGATGTGTGTGTATGGGGGGGTGGTTTTCCTATTGCAAACCTGTACGTGCAGGTAAAACAAACTACACAGGTGGGTTATTTCCTAAAAAATGATCTCCTGTTATTCCTTCCCCCCAGAGTAAACAAACGCTGACTTTTCCTGCAGGCAGCTCAACACAACAGTGTCAGATTACACTTTCCCTGGTGCCTTCCCTCTCAACTTTCATTTTACGACCCAATTACTGGCCGCTGGTGTCAGTGCCAGGCACTGAGCACAGGGAAGGACGAGGTGCTACACTACACGAGGCTCCCAGAGTCACACACACCCCTGGCTCTCCCTGGACAGCAGGGAACGTGCAGGCTGCTCCTGGGAGCCCAAGCAGAGCTGACATTAAGGAATTATGTTCTGAGCTGCAGTTTCCCAGATGAGGCAGTGCTGCTCCAGAATCAGCACAGCTGAGAGAGAAACTCTCCTTCCTGGCACACATGGTCAGCCACAACTGGATCAGTTCTTAAACGGATTAAGCAAATCGCAAGACATAAGCGCCAATTACCGAAATCCTGAATTATTTGTCTTGCACTACCACTGCGTATTTAAACATAACAAAAACCACCGGGCACCTCTGCCAAGATCTGCTATACTCCTGAAACCCAGTAAGAGCCAAGAAAACTCTGGACAATGTCGGGGAAAAAGAATTAAGCCTTACTCTGTTCATGACAGGAAAGCAGCTTTCTGCTGAGCTGCCCATTGAAATGAAAGGTGTGACACACAGGAGGGCTGCAGACAGGAGGCTGCTCCTGATCCCAGTTACCAAAGGCTCCCTGCCTGTGATGGACAGAGTGAATGCCCTCTGTTATTACCATTGCTACATTACCAAGAGCCTCTGGAAAACAGGAATCCATTCCTCCTTAGACACTGAAAAAATCACAGGTGGATGAAGTATAGGAGTAGCAGTGGCAGAAAGAAGGAGCTGATGCCCAAGACACTTAAAACAAGCCTGAGCTGTGAGAGGATGTGGAAAATAGGAACATAATCAATGCACAAAAGTGAAAAAACAGGCAGAAAGCGCAGAACAAAATAAATGTGTTAGGACAGCCTCTGTCCTATGTTCTGTAAGAAATGAAGGAGTTATTGAAAAAAAACCTCTCAGAACAAAAATGAAACAATCTTCTTATGAAGCTTCTTATAACTCCCCAAGAAACAACAGTGAGGCACAACAGAAGAGGCTCAGATTCCCAAGGCAATAGTCAGTAACACCACTAAGTTCTAAACATTCTGCACAATAATCTGCTCTGCAGAGTAACAGAAAGACCTGCCCTCTGCAGTCCGTGTAAGTGCAGCCTGTGATACCCCCAGAGCCCTCCCAAGCAGTGCCGGAGCTGCAGCACGGGCAGGAGCACAGAGCACAGAGCACAGGAGCACAGGAGCACAGAGCACAGGAGCACAGAGCACAGGAGCACAGGAGCACAGAGCACAGGAGCACAGAGCACAGAGCACAGGAGCACAGAGCCCGGACCCTGCTGAGTGGCCAGAGCAGTTTGTGCCTCTGCAGCCACACGTGAGCAGGTGCCACCTCGGCAGCTCTGGCACAGAGCTCTGCCCAGCAGAACCCAGCCCTCCCCTGCCCACTCCACGCACAGTCTGCCACGGCAGGAGGGCACTGCTCCAAGAACACTTCTCCAAAGAACTCTGCCTGAAACTCTTTCCTCAGAGCCCTCAAGCCACCTTCCTTATCGGAGTTTCAGAGCCAGAAAATCATGGAGTAATTCTCATAGCACATTTGGGAAACGTTGCTCTTCAAAAGAGCAAAGAAACACGTTTTATGAAGCAGCAGCAAAGTACATCGAGTACGTGCAGAACTGTGGCACACTGCGTGTAACACAAACACCTGCACACCTCTGACAGCTGAGGACTCAAGAGCTCTGCACAGGATTTCAGAAACAATGGCATCCGAGCTGAGAAACCGTAGATGTGAGGCCAGCCTGGTGAAGGCAGCCAGTGAAACAAAGGCAGGTTTACAGCAGGAGGATTGCTCCAAGGAAGGGGGGCTGTGGCTCTCCAAAGCACCAACAGCTGCTCTTTACTGCTTGGAATTGCACAGAGGCCCCCAGACTCTCTGAGGGCTCAGCCTCCTCCTTGGCACTGCTGCTGCCTGGGGAGGGTGCCCAGAGCACGCTGCAGCACCCCTGACACCCAGGGACTCCCAGCAGAGCCATTCCCAGAGGGGGGGACACCTGGAGCTGGGACTGCTCCTGCAGATGCTGGCAAGCAGGCCAGGGAGGCTGGGGAAGCTCTGCTGTGCTTCACAGCGCTGAGCAAAAGGAGTATAATTAGCTGGCAAACAGTTCATTAATGCTGCCTTGCTGCAGACACCAGGAACCATGCAAACAACAGACCTCTCACTGTCTCCACTACCACTTCTTCTCCTCTGCACTAATCTACTTATCCACTTATCCTACCTTTTCCTTCTGCTCAGAGAAATGTCCTACTTTCTGTTTCTTTTTCTCACGAACAGCAGTTCAGATTTTTTGATATATTCAGACTTTTGGATTCCACTATCTATCTGTCATGACAAGTTTTTCTGTGTAAGTGCTTTCTTGGCAGAAAACAGTTAAGAAATACAACCCTCAGAAAAGCCAAGAACCGTTACAGTAGAAATGCTCTCCTGTGCTAGGGGGATTTATATTCCCCCTAAAGCTATTCCAGTGCTTCTAATATATCGTGGAGAACTGCAGCAACTGAGATCTGAAGGGCTTGAGATGCAGAACGTATCCTGCTCTTGCAAACGTGCTGGAAAATGAGCAGCAGGATAGCTGGTTCTAACAGGAAGGTTAAAATGGTCATCACCCTTCAAAACACTTTCACCTCCTCCTGCAACTTGAAGGCAGCTGAGAAAGAAAAAATATGTTCAGACTGTGACTTCTGTGGGAATTGAACAGAGACACAACTGAAGAAATTCATAGATTCTCTCTCAAAATCTGTCAAAAAATGGAACTGCTGTTTTAATAAATAGCTTGAAAAAATAGAGGGATTAGGGGTGCATCACTTCCAGAGGCATAACATGTATAGACTCTGCACAGACATGCTGAGTAAGCAAAACCATGCACTTTGGGAATTTTCTAACTAATGATTCTTGTCTCTGCAGCTGTTCCATGATTCTGGTCAAATTTACTGGCATTCCTCATACAAATTAGAATAATTCTCAACTCAAGAACTCTGCAGCAAAGAACTGGTCGTGAAGACCAATGAAATTTTAGTCATCCATGACACCCATCACACTGGCGTAACATCCTTCATTACTGAGCACTGTTCCTGCATTTGCTCTCCTTCATAAGCACAGTGCCTGTTGCAAAGCAGCACTGAAATAATATAAAATGACTCATGGCGAAGCAGAAGTCCTCAGCACAGACACTCATTTCTGCCATTCCACCCTCCCCTTACCCACATCAGCCACTCCCAACAGTTCAGAGCAGCCTCAAATGTCTGCAACAATCCCCACTGCAACCTGAGCAGGACAGCCCGAGCTCACGGGGCCAGGGACAGTGTGGAACCAAACGTTTATCCCCAATAAACCCTTGTGGGCACACCAGCTCACCTTTATACAAGCTGTGATTCCCTGCCTGTGTGGTGGCTGTTGCAGCTCACAAAGCCACAGCTCCCTCTCTCTGGGGCAGCTGAGGGTGCACATCTTCACCAGCAAAGTCCAGAAAACTGCAGTGGAGGTTCACCTCAGTAAAACTGCAGGATCAGGCCTTGTTTAGAAATGGATGCTGAGAGTGCAGCAGTGCTGTGGGAACTCTGCTCTCCCCACAGCGTGAGCTGCCTTGTGCAGCCCTGCCACATCAGGAGCACCAGCACGCTGCTCTGCACCGTGATGCAGCGCTGCAGCTACGCGGGCTGAGGTTAAACAACACAGAAATCAAAGTCGAGAAAGGCTCTGCAGGCAGGGACATGAGATTGCTGCAATGGAATCAGGGAAAGCACGCTGACATTTATTCAGCCTGAATTTTCCAAAGGTACTAAGTACGTCCTTTCAACTGGCTGATCCCAGCAGCACTTACACTCAAGAAGGCATTAGGCCTGGCTCTATGTGACATCACATTTTTGCTTTAATGACTTTGCTAATGTTACGGAAAAAAGCAAGATCTACTGTAGGAGTTCTAAATGCCACTTTTCTGTGACACGAGACTGTTCTACTGGGTAATAATCAGAATCCTGAAGGAAGCATGGCTGTGCACTGACCAGAGGGAACAGTAACGTACTTCATGCTTAGGCCACTGACATGCTAATTAGTGGACATTAACTACTCCTAACGTCTGTAAATTAATAATCATTTACACCTACACGCATTCAAGCACTTTTTCCTTGCTGAGACCAAGAACCTTCACACCTGCTCAATTTTCAAGCAACGCATTTGTTTGTAACAGAAAGGAGAGCCAAGATTATACTGACTAGTTCATGGGGATCAGTCACTAATATTTACTGCCAGATTTTTTATGGTGGGTAATTTAAATTGCACTCAGTTGAAAATTCAGTGGGTAGCTGGTAATAGGAACTCTCTGTGTGAAATTGCAAGAACACAGAAAAAACCTTGAAAAGTTTGTTACATGCTTTGTTTTTGAATTTATTTTGTTTGTGTTCTGGAATTCGGCACAATGATTTGATTAGAGCAAAAACCAGAAAAGCCAGAACTCCAGCACTACTGGCTGCAAACGTCTGCTCAGAACGGCCAACCCCCATTACATTTAGAGCAGAACAAAAGGCAAGGAAGAGCTCTGGCCAGCTCCGAGCTGCCAGGAACCCTCTGCAGGAGCCTGCCTGTGCTGGGAAGGGAGCGGACGGTGCCCAGTCCCACAGCAGCTCCGTGGAGAATGGAGCTGGCCCTGCCAGCGGCTCGCATTCCCCCTGCCTCCCTCCCTGCTCTTCCCGCATCTGTGCCAGGGCTGCACCTGGCACAAGGAGCCCAGCGATGTCACCTGCCCAGCCAGCTCGGCACCGGGGCACAGGAGCTGTGCCACCACCCGCAGCCCTGGTGGCCGTGCCCTCCCCAGCAGTGCCAGGCAGCGTGACCCAGACACTTCACACAGCCCGGGCCCTGCGGGGCACAAAGGTGCCACGGGACCTATTCCACGGGAAAGGAAAGTATTTCACATTCTTACATACAGGCTGGCCAAAGTGGCAGTTGGGTAATTACACTGAATTCACAGGATTTGCAAGCACAGACAGGGACAGCAACCAAAGCTCCTGCACGAACCCTTCTCTGCCTCCTCTTTTTAACTGAACCTTCGTGAAGGGACAACAAAACACCCAAACCGCAGCACAATGCAACGTTAATTCCCTAAGGAATAAACACTGTGAGACTCACTGGGGGATGGCAAGAGCAAGAGTAGATTGATTTCAGTTCCCTCACTAAATATAAAGCAGGTGAGGTTTGCTTTCCTGTAAGACATTTGCACTGCGGCGCTGCTGCAAGGCCAAAAAGATATTAAAAAATGGTGACATCAGACCAAAACAAATCTGTTAAGACCAGTTCCCACAGTGCAATGTTTCCTGGAAGGTTTTCCCTGCTCAGCCAGCGTGCCATTCCCCACATTTGCAAACAACAAAACCAAATTGTATTTCACTTGCTCAGTTAAGAGCAGGTATTTTTACACAGTAAATTAAAAAAATGTAATAGACCTCAAATAATGTCATCACAAATCAACTGACTACTGAAAACCTCTTTTTCATACTTCATGTGTTACTAAACCCTTTCAGAAATTGCTGGTATCTAGCCTCACATCAGAGACAAGGCAACTGCTCAAAAATGGAAATAGAGTTTATTTCAGTATGCAATTTTTATGCACAGAGCTGACTCACAAAAGCATACTTAGGCCCTGGATGACATCCAAGCTAATCATTGATTATGTTTTAAACTGCTTGCACTGTAATTCCTAATGTTTCTCATTCTACCTGTTATTTTTAATGCTGTAGGTGTGACTGCACACAACTGACTGGTGAGCAAAAAGGACAGAAATGAGAAGAGACTGACTATTGCACAGAGAGGTAAGAGACAGAAGCAATCACAGAGTCAGCATCAGGTTTATTTCCTAAAATTAACGATCAGAAGATTAGTCTTAAAGCATCTTCGAGGTGCTTGCTGAGCAATAGCTTACAGCTCCGAGGCCTCTGGGTCTGCCCTGCCCTTCCTCCCCAGGGACGAGGGACAGCCCCTGAGACAAGCTGGCAGTCATGGTCGTGGGCATTTGGAGCTGAATCTCTCTCTCCCTGAAGAGAAAACTCCCACCTTACAACAGAGTTGTAAAAATGATTTTCTATAATCCATAAAATACATCCTGGAAGTTTTTATTTCCAGCCCAGGCCGAAAGGGAAGTTGCAGCTTTCACCAAAGCACTGACAGCCCTGGACTCACATCACAGCGCAAAGTGCAATTTTCATTTGATTTGAACAACTCATCTCATTCCTTTGCCTTCAGCTTCTCCAACACACCCTTTTAATTTTTTCATTCCTTTCGGAGACAAAAACCTGGCTGGTCATAATGCTGGTTTAATTAATTTACTTTTCTGTACATAACTGCTGACTTTTGGAAGCTCCCAATGCCATCCTGGTATTCATCCTGGACTTCAGATGAAGAGATACAGCAATGTATTTTACAATGAGATTTAATCTGGACACTAACTAAACAGGATAGATTTGTCTTTGGAATAGTTGCTGAACTAAAAACTTCAGTTCACATGCAAAACTTCTGTTCTGTTTATGTGTACAAAACATGCACATTCTGAAACTCATCATTACTTGACAGCTTTTCTCAAATAGAAAACCAGCTGAACAGCACAAAAAGCAATCAACACTCTCTGCTTTCTTATCTGTAATTTTCTGTGGCTAGATCTGCACCAAGGCAGCTCTGGCTGGCACCTGCAGCGTTAAACCCCTGTCAGCATTTCCATTATAAATTCTCCACTTTAGAGATTGCTGTGTACCCAAACTCACATACAGATTTTCCATGCGGGAGCAAAGAGTTTATTACTGCTATTTAAAAAAGTGATACTATTTCCATCTCTGCTGCTTGAAGTCTTATTCTGGCTTCTTCACAGAGAAGTACCAACAGATACAGTTTTCAAGGAGAAGAAGAAAAATGCCTGACACAAAATTCAGAATCCCAGGGAGCTGCAAGCTAATTTCACTTGCCATGAACTATCTGTCCCCCACCCACAGAGGGAGAAGAAAAAAAGCAAACTTTATTCAGGTCCTGGGTACTCGCTGCCTTGAAAACCAGCTCAGGTTTGAGTGCACCCCTGCCCCCTCCCCAACAGCCAGAGCGCTTCAGAACAGGCTGCAAGCTGACAGACACCAGAATTTAGAAAGGGGCAGGTGATTTCTTGTTGAGAAGAACTGATTTTGTCCTTAACAGAAAAGCTAGAGACCCAAGGAATGGAATTCATCATCCTCTACCTGCAGCTGTCAACAAAGTCCTTGTCTGCAGAGAGCAGAGGCTTCCCAGATGGCCATCTGCACTCCTCGCAGGGCGAGTGGAGAGCCAGCAAACTCCCAGCACTATTCATCTGAACCATTTAAACCTCCAGCTAAGGCCACGGGAATTATTTCCTAGACATGCCTGTTAAGAGTCCAGGTAGCGATCCCTGAAGTAGGAGCAGTATTTATTCTAACATGATTTCTAAGAAAGGAGAGGAAGAGCCGAGCTGTGAGAAATGCAGGCCTGCCAAACTCAGAGGTGCCGCTTCTGTTTGTTTACTAAATATAATTCAGTCCTACTCCTGCAACACTCTGTTAGGGCATGCTGGTTTTTGCTCACAAAGATGCCTTTGTCAGCTCTCTCCAGCAGTTGTCCAATCCATTTTTGAAGTGTTTCCCACAAATCCAGCTCTGCACTCTCAGCCCCAATGATAAACAACAGCAGTATGCGGGATATGCACAGTGCACAGACATTCTATTGCACGGCATATAAAATATCAGAGCTGGCAAAAGAATTTGCAACAAGGCTTCCAAATAAAATTTTTCAGAGCTTGACATGAGCTCAGCCTTTACTTAATATTTGACTCTGTCTGGTAATGAAAGACATCCTGCCTGGCCCAAAGCACTTGTGTAAAAGAGCAGATATTTGAAAGGTCACAAGCACTCGGAGCAGCAGGACTGCAGACGCCCGCTCGGATGTTTGCTCTGAGATAAATCAGGCTGCAGCAGCTGCTGCTCCCAGCCCCGGCCCAGGCCCTATATCAATCACATACACATAAACCTCTTGCACTGGGACACAGCACAATTATTTTTCTTTAAGACTATCAACTATAAACCATGGCAACCATATAAACCCCTCCCCTCAGCTCAAGAGATCAGGTACTTCAGATACTCCCTTACTCGCATCATAGATCTTTCAAACAAACTTCTGTGGGACAGATTGAAAATGGCACCTTAACAAGTAATGTTCTGTGGTCAAAAAATGCAACAAAACTCGTACCAAAAGCTTCCATCCCCCACACTTCCCCTGGCATCCTGCCCAGTCCATCACCTCTACCCACAGTATTTCTGGATTTACTACAAGGAAGAGAAACTCCAGAAAAATGGTTTAAGTTTCAGTTAGTTCTTTTCCTTTGAGAGTTTCTGCCCTGCAGGATGCAGTGCTGTGTGGGCTGGGAACCTCTGTGCCTGCCATGCTGCACAGCTGCCTCAATCCATTCCTCACGGTCACTCAAACCAAGAGCACAGAACAAATTTCCTCATTCTCCTCTGGGAACACTGAAGCATGTCCTTGGGATGGGAATTGTTACTACAGGGGGGGTGAAAGCAGGGAGGGGAGATCCTTTAGGAAAAGGAGAACTGCTGCACAAACCCCAGGGCACATCTCTGCAAAGCTCTGCTGCCTCTGTGCTACTTACAGAACTGGCTGTAGTGGGTCTCCATGAACAGCTGATCTTGGAAAGGAGCAAGGGATAGTAAAGAGGAAAGGGAAAATCAGACATACTTTTTTCTGCTCCCTTACACGACCTGGAACCAAACCCGTACCAGGAAGGGATTTCTTTCTATGTTACGCTTTCAAGAGCTCCCAGAAAGAAGGCTGGGAAAGCACGGAGTCCATGAGCTCTTCCATGGGAAAGCTGCAGAGTCACCCCTGGCCTTGCTGCAGGGAGCAGCTGTCCCTGTGCTGCATTTCAGTGCCTGAGAGCACAGGAGCCATGGAGGCTGCAATCTCCTCAGGGCCGTGCCACAGCTGGAGCCAGAGCTCGCCATGCTAAATACAGCACCCCCGAGCTGGGAACTCGAGTGGGCCGTGTTGGATTGCACAGCAAAGCAATTTAAGCAAATGACTAATCTAAACCCTTCAGTTTCGATCCTACTTTGGGCTTTGAAAAAGTGCCTGAAAAACATCAACCATCAATCCTCACCTGCTGGAACAAAGCAAACCCAGAAGATTAATTTTGCCATCCTAACACCA
This sequence comes from Passer domesticus, assembly GCF_036417665.1. Classification (NCBI taxonomy): domain Eukaryota; kingdom Metazoa; phylum Chordata; class Aves; order Passeriformes; family Passeridae; genus Passer; species Passer domesticus. Next base: position 47,008,485 of record NC_087511.1, read on the forward strand.
AATCGAGGCAAATCCAAACAAGACTGTTTACTGACTTGTGCCAAGCCACTTGCACTTGGACTGGGACCAGGACTTGTGGCATACAAAAGGCATCACATGTTTTTCATTTCCAGAAGGAAGAAAGAAAAATTACTATGAGATTACTATAAGAAATAACTAATAAAGATTATTTTATTCCCCAGACTTGCTGGTACCTTAACTAAGTCAGTACTTTGATTTAAATTACCCTAAGATTCCCAGAGTCTTAACAACTATTTCATTACAATACACATTTTAGAAGTGTGCAGAGGTACATGTGTGTCCATTACACTTAGAAAGTGCCAAAGCATTTTTTTTTTAAAACCAGAGTGCACAAAGAGTTCTTCATGCAGCAAGGTCTTAGCCAACTAAACTAACAGGAACATTTAATATGCTATTTGAACGCTCTGATTTTAAAAAATCTTTCCAGCTGACGTAACAGCGAATTAAGAAACATGTGACAGTAAGATCTGAAAATATTACACTGGATGTAATCATAACTGAGAGCAAAGCTACATTAGATTAGAAATAACGATGATTGCTGCACAGGACATTCCAGCACTAACAATGGAAGCGCTGCAGTTGGCTCCAGCCTGGCAGCCTTTGTAAGGCAGTCTGTTTCACCAGCCCAGCAGGCTCAGCATCACACTTACCGCGGTGCCGGCTGCCGCAGGAGCAGGGGTGCCACGACCCTCCTCACCAGCCCCCTGACTCTGTTCTTCCGGCCCGCGCGTCACAAGAATCCTGAAGTGCTGCTGCCTCATGTTTTGATCTGGTCTGATTTTAAACAAGCATCCCTGCCCTTGAGGCATCCTCTCTACTGAATTGCTTCTAGGTATTTCTGCCCTGTTCCTGCTGTTTCCAGGCAGCTCCGAGTTCAGCCCATCAGCTGCGGGGCTAATTCCTTCTGCTGGTGGCTGGACAGGGTAGGAAGTACTCCTTTCCAGCCGTATCCGAGGGTACCTGACCAATCTGTCCCCTTTTGTTCCAGTAAAGCCAAAGTTACCTCCACCTCCTGCGCCTGTACTGCTTGCCTGTGGCTGCTGTAACTGGAGAACAAAGAACTTTTTCCCTGAATTTGCTGAGGGATCTGGCACATGCTGCAAGGACCAGCGCCGGGGTTCAGAGGTGGGAGCACTATTTGGAGCCTCGGGACCAAAGGGAAGTAGAGTAACTTGAGGCACCTCTGCACTTGAGGCCCGATGCTGAATCCTCACACCACTTATGTTTAAACCCGGAGCCGCCTCACTTGCTTCTTCTCGCTGGGCAGCCGGCAGAGCCTCCTCGCTCTGGGGGTTAGTGCCACAAAACATTCTACGGTCACAGCAAACGCTTCCATCTGTCTGCTGCCCCGACTCTTCCACCAGCCTGGGCGAAGAACTTTCAGGAGGCGCCTGCGGAGCGCTCGGAGAAGAGCGCTTTTCACCAGGGGATGCGTAAGGCTCCCTGAAGTCAGAGAAGTGCCAGGGAAGCGTCTCCTCCGCGGGCTCCAGGGCCGCGCACTCGTCGGCGCAGCCGTCGGCAGCTTTGCGCTGCAGCGAGATCTGCATGGAGGAGCTCCTGGTGGGGCGCGCGTCGACGCCGTTCAGCAGCTGCGGGATAAACATGGATGTGCTCCTCTTCAAGGAGCCGACTTCGTGCACATCTCCGTCGCCGCCATAACCCGCTCCGTGCCGCGAGAACGCGTGAGGGCTGCTTCTTCTTGGCAACGTGTGGAATGCCATGAAAAAGTCATCTTCTCTCTCCCGGGCAAGGATCTCCGATTCGGGGGCTGTGTTGCTTCTCCCAGAGCCAAAATGAAACCGCAGCCGATGGGCCATGGTTTTACAGAGAGGAGAAAAGGAGAGGGAGAACAGCAACAATTCAGGCACTGCCAGAAGTTAAAAACCAAAGGCATGAACTCCGAGGAAAAGTGTCCCATCTGCCAAACGGTTAGCACTGCAGCCCTGGGAGCGACAGATAGCAGAAATAGCCCAAGTGGCAAGCAGCATTCCAGGCATGATTGGGCAGGAGCAGTCAGCGCTCCTACACACACGGTGACATAGGGTAGGATGGTGGGAGTCACGTGGCCTGGTTCCCCCTCTCCAATGTAAGTGTGTGAGGAGTTTGTTTTTTCCTTTTTTTTTTTTTTTTTTTTAATGCCAGCAAGAGCCTGAAACAGCACCTTCCCAGCTGCTCCTTTTCCATCAGGGAGGAGCGGCCCCAGCGGGAGAGCTCTCGCAGCTGACAGAGGCAGCGAACACACTCAGCACTGCTATAAATCTAAACCACATCAGATTCACAGGGCACACTTGGAGAAAGCACTTGCAGAAAAATGTAACTACAACAAAACACTTCCATTTTCTGTTAAAAGTTTAAGTCAACACCGCATGCAAATGAGGAAAATTCTTTCAAGCATAACATTTTGGTGTGTTACAGCTCTAGGCTGTCACGGCAGAACAGGAATAAATACAACATGGTTATGCTTTCGATTTTAACCATGCTTATAACACAATTAACAAACTTTTGCCGTTAAAAGGCCCCAACAGCAATATAACCTGCAGTTCCCTTTGAGCAGCTACAAATTACAAACAAAGCAATCGTACATATGGCAAAGATCTCTCACACAGTAAAACCAGCAGAACCATGCAGGACAGCAAGCCAGAAAGCTCCTTTTCCAGATTTAGCAGGCAGTGCAGGTGAGGGAAAAGGGAGCTGGGTGTTGCATGTCCGTTTGTACTGATTTGTCTCTGCACAGAACTGCCTGCTCCTGGCTGGCCTCCAGCGAGGGAGTCAGCAATGCCACCACGCGTGGCACTGCCAGCACGGGTACAGTTACACTCGCTGAGAGCCACAGAGCTCAGGACAGGCAGGCAGGATACACCAGAACGTGAACCAACCACCCTGAATCAGCTTTTCTGCAACAGAGGGCACTCACACGTGAAGGGTGCACACACTTCTTAGCACGTACCAGAAAAGAAACTCTGGTTAACCAGAAGTGCAGCTCCATCTCAGGGCCTGGACAGCTGTTCCCTGCCAGAACTGGGAAGCCCAAATCTTGCCAACAGCTCTGAAAACCTGTATGTGGCGGGTCAGTCCTCTGCCAACACATCTGAACCCTGCTTGCAAGCAGCTTGCTTTCAAAACCACAAAATTACCAATCCCAAGAGCAATGGCAGCTCAAACGGATCAAACTGCCAGCAGCCAGCACAATCCCACAGTTCTTTATATGGATTATGAGACGCAACAGAAATGGGAACAGCTTCCACACAGCAATGGGCCTGGAGATTGCCTTGTAGAAGCACAGGTGTTGGTATCATTTCATCTTATTTTTCAGCTAAAACATGTTACTCAATAACACGGTCTCTGCATGCAAAATAAGGCTCTATCACATTTACTCTGTTGAGATTGAGGAATAGAAAAGCAAAGACACCTGCAGAGACAGAGTGTGCTTTGGTAATTTGGGAGGAAGAAGGAACAAAGTCCTTCCAATAAAAGCCATTTAAGTATTGACAATAAGTATATCAGAGTAAAGCCAGTTCACAGTAAAACCAGTTCAGTGTCTCCTCATTCTATAAACACAACCTGATGGAAACCTGCTCTTCCAAACCCCCCCAAAGCAGTCACCTTGCCATAGACCTCCTGCAAGGAAAGCCATGGCTCCTAAGCCCAGGAGGTTCCAAGCCCAAGGACAGACTGACTTTGGAGGCAGGACCAGAAGGAGAGTACACACAAATTGGTTCAACAATGAAAAGTGCTGAAACTGCCAGGGCAAGGCTGGTACTGCGCACCCAAACTCGAAAATCCAAAGCAGCATGTCTGAAATAAGGATCCCAAAGCTGTCATTTCCCAGCTGTCACTGCATACGAGCTTTTTCTCTACCCCACCTCCCTGCTCCTGTGGCACCTTTGCATTCCAGTGGCACATGGCAGTTTGCAGTGGTCATTATGACCATTATATACAAATAAATATGCTCCTGGTCAGCCCCTGTAGGCACAGTGCCACCGGTTCACCAATTTACTTCCCCCTGAGGAAAGACCCAGTCATTCAGCTGCCAAGTCCTCTTTCTCCCCAGATTACAGCTTGTGTGGCTTCCTTTGCTCTTTATTTATTAGGGAGATAGAAGGAAAGAACCCATTTGTAGAAGACAGATGCTTTTACACTGTCTTTTTTAAATGAAAGTATCTTTGCAACTCTGATCCTAATCTTAAGTTCAGTAAAGGTTGTACTGCCCCCAGCCCAGAAAATGTCAATTCCTGATCTCATGAACAGAGTTGGAGTTACAATGTTCAAAAGGCAAACCCCCAAGGGCCATCCAACAGCGTGCCACTGCACTGGCACGTTCCACCCTGATGTACAGAGGGACACTGACGCTTTCCCCATGGATCAGAACTACAACAGAAGCTAGCAGCAGTCAGATGGTGAGAGCCTCCTCCAGAAAAGCTACTGCAGCAGCCAAACTCAGTGTGAGACAAAGCCCACTAACAACTGTGAGCGTTGTGAGGCAGAGATGAAACCCAAGGGAGCATCACTCTGCCATGACCTCAGACCTTCACACATGCATTGTGCACACAAGGTGCAGCTCTGGTGAGCTGAGGCACCTCCCCAAGCAAGCTGCAGAAGCATTAAAGGACTGGAAAGGGACACTAAAATGATAAAGCAGCTGCTTTATCAGCAACTAAAAAGGTCAGGACTTCAATGGTTTGAAGTGGAGAGGCCTGCAGAAGGACAGAGTGAGGAGGACCATTTTGGTCTGACCCAGAAGGGCACTACTTTAGTGTCCTTTTAGTCCCAGACTCAAATGGTTTTTACACCTCTATTTGTGTTTCTTGGCACGCTCACTGAAACAACAGTCTGAAGACACCTTTAGGCTGTGGCACACAGAGCCTTGTGATTAGTGTAACACAACTAAGACAAGCACTCACCAGTCTGTTTTCATCAAACACCTCAAACAGGAGCCGATGGTTGGTTGGGTTTACCTGTGAGAAAATCCAAATGTCACTGCGAGTTCAGCAGCTGGACAATAACAATCTGTACTAGCTCAGGCAGCAATCAAACCAAACCAGGACAGGACTAACAGGTCTGATGTAAATCTTCACTTGAATTGGAGCACCAGAACCTTACTGCAACTGGGAAGAGCCTGGCAGTTGACATGAAAGCTTTTATTTGCTGTACTCAGTTCCTGCATCTCCCTGGCAGAGGTCTCCAGTCCCAGGCTGGACAGACTGTCAGGGCTCCCTGACTGACTGATTTACGAGGAGCAACAGCAGAATTCATATTCAGATATGGTTCTGACTGTCCATTGCTCACCATCTCTAGCCCATTTAGCACACACCCTTGGAACACCCAGCAGAAATCTCCCCAACACCTGAAAACAGCAAATATACCTCCAGAAAATAATTTATTTAAACTGAAGCAGAAAGACTGCCAACAGTTAAAAGGACAAAATCAAACATAAAAAGAACTCTGTCAGAAAGACCGAAGAGATGCTATTAAACAACAAAAAGTTTTAGTGTTTGATCCAGTTTGATCCAGTATTTTTTTCAGAAAATCTTTGCAAGCTGAGTTACTATGACCAGCATGTTTAATTAAGAAAATTTAGAAATAATATACCACAATTCTGTGGGCTGGAGATGGACTTCCCAGTTTTGAGAAAACCAGAGAACTGTGACACACAAAATAGGGTCTAAGGTGCCATTATTGCTGAGGGCATTCAAGATGTTCCAACAGCATCTGTGAACTACAGCAGAGGTTTTGCAGCAGTGCTGTGCATTCCCTTTTCCTGAGATTTCAGAGCTGCATTACTCAGCTGCAAAGCTGTTTGGTGCATATGTCCCCGTGATGCTGAGGACACATGGAGCACCCCTGGTGGCACTGCTGTCCCACAGCTCCCCACACCCACGGAACTCCCAGCCGGAACAATCCGCCACAGCAGCCCTCAGCCCTGCTCGAGATGAATGTCTGAAACCCCCTGAAATCCTACCCGACCTGCTTTTGTGGGAGCCACAGCTACACTGAAAGGCAAATGTCAACTGTTCTTTGGAAAACTATTGTCTGCAACTGAGCAGCAAAGCTACTGTCCTTCTCGATTATGTAACTGCAGGTTGGGAAACAGTTTCTGGGGAGCCTGGAGCCAACTCCTGCTGAGCATTCCACCCCTCAGAAACACAACAGCAAGTACTTCAGGGCCTTTGGAGTAAACATATAAACAAATAGAAACTAACATTAGCTGCACAATCTATTTGACAAACAAACAGAAAACATGTTCTAGTAATGACTGTAAATAAAGAGAAACTTACTCTGAAGTAAAACTCTTCATTCCATTTAGGGTTCAGTGTCTGCAAAAGAAATAACAATATTTACATTCAATGTTTAAGTTTTCTGGTGTGCAATTACAAAAACATACATGCAAGTGACAGTTTTCTAGGGAAATAAAAGAGAAAGAAAAGCATGTAATAAAAGAAATTGAAAAATATATTGCCAACTAGAAATTCTCTATTGAGTTAACCAAATGTGGGAGGATATTTGAGTCAGATGATCCTAAAATAGATATTAAATACAAAAAGAATTTGATGATTAAAAGACAAATCATTGAGAACCTATAGAAATAAAATCTGAAGACATTTAATTCTCAAGATTCGTTTAAACCCAGAATAATTTTTTTAAACACAAAGGTAACTTCAGGGCTACAAGAATATACTCAGATTTATACTGTGAAATAAATAGAAAAATTTTAAAAGCCAAAAAAAAAAAAAACAACACCAAAAAAACCCCACCAGAAATAAAACCAAAAGAAAAGGTTATTCCTTGGAATAGATCAGATATTCTTCCAATATCTTCCCAGCCCAAAGATTATAATTTTAGCAACCTGACTACAATGCACAGAATAAACGTGCATATAGATTGCCAGCTGAAGTGAGCTCAAGCATGACATAACAATTTGATAAAAAAGAGATGAGAGCTACAAACAGTAATTTGGGCATGTATAAAAACAATTGGACAATATGTCCAATGTTTTTGTGCTCGTGCCAAATCATTCCCTCATGCTCTCACACGGCAGAAATTTACGGGCAGAGCTGACAGGAAAAATTGGCTTTACACCCACGACAATTCTGTTCTAGCAGAGAAGGGGAATCTTGGCTGTTTCTCTTACTCCTTGCTAGAGATCCAACAGATTCCTCATACCCAGGACATGGGGCTGGCTATACTGCATGTCTCTACAGACTGGGAGTCCAGGACCTCGTGGCAGAGCAGGAACAGCTCTTGAAAGAAAAGACCACTGTAAAGGGCAGGTGAATCAGTGACACGAGGAGCAGGGACGGGCTTGTGGGCGCAGAGAAACTTTCAGCTTTTGTCCCTGAAGGAGCACAATGCATTCAGTAAAGCATAAATTACAAGGAAGCACTAAGGAAAACAATGTTACATTTTAACCACTTGTACTCATCAAACGCTCCTGCTGTCGGCAAGAGAGGGTACACACAATTCACCAAGCAAAGCACTGGCTTAACACGGGTTTTGTGGCACTACTGCCCATTGCTAACCCATTGATTCCAAATGCTGCTTAAGCACAGAGTTCAGGGAAATCCCATGACCAAGGCAGCAGAGTCTTTGGTGATGCCTGGGAACTCACAGAAATGTGTCCCACCTTTACAGGTCCCGTTTTTAAGTGGGCCGAGGCACAAAGTACAAATTTATCTTAGGAGGAACTGCAGGAATGGCTCCATACAGACACGGGCAGGGAAACAGTGACAAAAACTCAACCTCAAGAAGAGCTACATCCTAAAAAGGGCAAGAGCTGCACACATAAAGGACTGCCAGGAGTCAAGCTGAGCTAGACCTTCCTCGGGTATTCAAAAAAGGGTTTTCATTCAACCCTACACAGAAAGGAGGACATGGAGAGCAAAGATGCTCCTGAACACTGGGCGTTCTCAGAGATGGAGATATTTTTAATATTCTATATGGGAAAGGTAGAAGTCTTTGGAGCTCAGCACAGTCAAGGTGAAAAAATTAAGAGACTGGATAATCTTCATCTGAATTTTTAAATTCCAGCAGGTATTTAAAGAACACACTGACCAAATTAAGAAACTGGATAATCTTCATCTGAATTTTTAAATTCCAGCAGGTATTTAAAGAACACACTGACCAAATTATAGGATTGAAGCCAGCAAACAGCAAATCCAGCTTTGCCTACTTCAGAGAGAACCTTTTCAGCAGGGTATTCCAAACACAGCTCCAAAATGAAGTACAAAGCATTAATCAAACCTCACAGCTGGATTGACTGTGGAGGGAGATAAATTGAAAAAAAGCCTCAGAAATTTAACCCAGGTAGATCACGCCACATGAAGCTGTTATTCTTCTGGTAACTTTGTTTTTTCAGAGTAAGAAAACAATGTGCATTTCACCCCTTTGGCTGCAATGAAGCACTTCCAGAAGCACAGTCCAGCTGTGCAGTAGGATAGAGATGAGACAGCAGCACAGGACAGGGAAAAGGAGAACAAAAAGGGGACACTGCAGCTCCTTCTGTTGTCCCAAAAGCACTCCTGCAAGGCAGTGCTGCACTGAGTTACCCATTCAACGGAGGAACACAAAAACAAGGAGAAAAATGAGAAACTTGTGAAGGGTTAGACACAGGTACAGAGCTGAAGGAGGTAACTGCCAGTCAGTCATTCCTCAGATCAACTGTACTTGGTACTTTTTAATGGTTTTAACTCAAAACTCAGATGTGCTAATGATGTTTGCTATTTACAAAATAGAGAGAGGATTGCAACTTGCACAGGGAGAACTCTGCCTCGAGATGAAATTTAACAATTCAAAGCAGACATGACCAAGTAGAACTGTCCAACATATGGGTTAATACCACTAGTACAGAAATGACTGAGAATGTCTGGGCTTTAACTGACAGTGAGAACAAACAGTGAAAAAAGGCAGATGCAGTATGAAAACGAAACAAGCACTAATGGCTAACCAGGGAGTCTTTGAAAAATTCCTCTTCCACATCAAACATGCCCTGCTTCTGGGACAAGTTCTGCTTGGATCTTCCACACCTCCAGGATTCCACATTGGCTTTCTCATATCACCCAACATCCTGATTTTAGAACTGCACCATTTCAGCTTGTGCTCTCACTAACAAAATTCTCCCCACTATTCTGTTTTGCAGCCATGATTTCAACTGAACCCCTGTTGATTCTAAATACCTCCATAAAAAAATGGCAAGTCATTATTTTCCCTTACTTTTCATACAGCTTATGACTACTTTCCTCTCTGCCACCAATACCAGCAAAATAAAAAAAAAATGTCCTTAGGGTCTGATAATGACAAATATCCCCTGGTGGAATTTTGTTTGTGCGAACTAAAACTGAGAAATTAATTGAAACTCCATTTTGGTTCTAATTAAAAATGTAAGAAATCCCAGGCTTTTCTTACAGCGTACCTTCTGTCATCTGGTTGTTTTAAATTCCCACATTAAGAAAACATTTTGAAAATGGAAATTTTGAACAGAATGATCATTTTTCTTGAAAGTCAGATAAATGGTAATTAAAACAGAATTTCTCAGTCCTTTATTTCAGCCATGTCTTCCAATGAAATATGGATTTCAAGAAAGAATCTGTGGATGGTGCAGCCAAGCTTTAGGGAACAACATGCAACACGAGGTGCTGTCTCCAGGCCAGACACACTGAGGGGCAGGCACTTGTTGTCAGATCTTGCTCAGGAGACATCCACATTATCCAGCTGCTCGATAGACATGTATGTAATGACTTTAATTAGTGCTGCATTACGTTATACAATTGTGTTCCAGTGTTCTTAATCCTTCCAAAGCCATGGGATTAGAAAGAGTATATACGTACCTTTTTGATAGTTTTTGTCTGCACAAGAGCAAGTTCTCTGTTCTCATCTGCTACATACAAGGAAAGCTTCACATAGGGGTCACTGCAAAAGAAGACAGCAGATTTAATGGCCTACAGTTGCCCAGCCAAAGAGCATTGCAGAAGGACTTTTTCATTTAACTGGCTAACAACAGCACCTCCAAACACTTCCAGTGGAATTGTCTTCAGTGAAAGCTCAGGACTCTGGTAAGCTACTGACACACTGAAAATGAGTGTTTGAATGTTAAACCCCACCCATAACAGCAGAGATCATTCTGCAGCTCTGTCCCTGCTGGGGACAAGAACTGCCTGTTCCCACAGGCATGCCCGTGGCACTCCATTAAAACCAGGCAGGGAAAAATGGGAGCCCTGGGGTCTGGAAGAGCCTGGCTGCAGCCAACCCCTGGAGGCTGACACAAGTGCAGCAGGAGGTGTTTTGAAGCAGTGGTTATAATTGTTTTGAGCCATAAAATCAAGCTGCACAGTGTCAGCAGTGATTCAGACAGACAGGGCAGAGAGCAACCTGCTCCAGTAGAAGCTGCTCCTGCCCGGGGCAGAGGGTGGAGCTGGATGATCCTTAAGGCCCCTGCCAACACAAACCATTCCATGGTTCTGTGCTTCAAACTGGCAGAAAGAGCACCCTGCAGGAACAGATGAACTTCACACGGGTACAGTGTCAGCAGGTGGAACTGGAGCAGGGCCTCTGCTCCAAGGGGGGAAATGGGTGCCCGAGTAAAAGCAGGAGCCTGACCTGCTCTGGGTGCTTCCCTCTCAAGGCTGCAGCACACTCTGCTGGATGGTGACCCAAGGCTTCTTGAATTCACAGTACCACCAGACACTCAGATTTACCAACCAAGTCATTGAAATGCTGACACTTTGAATTTAAGGAGCTATGTTGTGTCAGTATCACTACAGAACAGTCACGCTTGCATATTCATTATACTGGATGGATCAAATATCAAATGCCACAAAGGTGGAAACAAGAATGAACAAGACATCTTGTTGGATTGATTACTCCTATCAGTAGATGCACATAAATGCATCTACTCAATCTGCAATTAAGTTCAGCATTAAAAACCAAGGTTTAGAAGAAAGCAAAGCATCACTGATTATAAAGAAATGCTGGTGCTGTTTTGAATTGCCTGATGTACCGTACTAATATTTACAGGCATCCTCCCAGATTTGGGCTATCAATCCATACTTGGATGATAGTTGGTTCCTTTTAGGAACCATTAGAAATACTGCTATTTTTTAGTGCTAAAATACCCAGGATGACTCTTCTGCCTACAGAAAATGAGAACTGTGGCACAGAGATTATTTTTAAAATCTGTTTCTATTTTAAAAAATTAGAGAATGATCAAGTTTATTACCAATTTCAGCAAGGCAATTTTGCCTTTACTGAACAGACTACTGACATCTCTGCCTGCTCTAAAAGCAGGACAGAGTGAGTCAGACTGAGCTGAGCAGCCAAGCTCCTGGTCCTGAAGGTGCAGTTGGAGTTTACCCAAACGACTGGATATTTGAGACTGTTTACTTACACGCATTTGTTTACCTAAAACCAACACGTGGCTGGAGCCCAAGGGAAGTGGAACTGTCTCACAGAGCCCTGCACTCACCCGCCCTGCCCCGGGCTGCCCACCCCAGGGGCAGAGCAGCTCTGGGGGAGCTGCACAGGAACACAGCACAGAAGGGGTCCAGCTGAAGGCAATGGGCCATGGGGTCCCTGCCCAGCCCCAACAGGCCATGGGCAGCACAGAGGTCACCCACAGGCCAGACAATCCTTCACACTGCAGTTACAGGAGCTCTCAGTCACTAGAATGCACCTGATTAATGTTAAAATTCTTATCTTTGGAAGCCAGTAAATAAAAAGCATTGTAAAACTGTTAAGAAACTTGTTACTGAGAATCAGGCTCAGACTCCAACAAGCAAATAAACAGTGTAATTTGGAAGTGCCACTAAGTGAGCAGTGCAATCCAGGGGTCTGTACAGCCCCACTGCTTGGATCCTGCCCAGTGGCTGCCCTGCAGGTGACAGCAGCAGCACTCCTGGGATCCACACAGCTACAGGGAAATGAAACGAGTACAGAGGAGAAGAACACACACCAGCTGAGACTCCCTGGGGAGCAGACATTGTAACTGAACCAGCTGGGGAAGGAATCAGAGAACGGCAAAGAATGGAAGAAGGCAGAACCCCAGTCAAGTCACAGCAGAAAACAAAGTAACTGGGATCCCAGAGAACAGACACCACATGTCAGAGCAGCAGGAGAAACACCGAGGGAACTTCACAGGGGTTAACTGCACCCCAAAACCCAGCTAACAGCAAGTATTCCAGATACACGTGGCATCTTTGCAAGGGAAAATAAGTACCAACACAGCAGATCTATTAGACAAAAACATGAAAACCACTAAAATTGAGAAAAACTTACAAAAAAAATGAAATACAGCATCTGGTCTGTTAAAAGTCACTAGAAAACCTATCCACAAATTGGAATGAAACAGACACGAAGACAAGCAGTAAAATACCAGATTCCTGTCCCACAGCAGTGCCTGCAGATGTGTTAAAGGAAGGAAATCCTGATGATTCAGGTGATAGATGGCAATAATAAATGTAATAAATAAATAAAACCTGCTGAGAGCACAAAAAACCCCAACAAATCAATCAGGTGAGTCTGGACAATGCTCTCAAGCACACAGTGAGACTCTTGGGATGCTCTTTGCAGGGCCAGGAGCTGGGACTCAGTGATGGACTGATGGTCCAGTCCAACTCAGTGCATTCTATGGTTCTGTGATTCTAACTTATGAGCACAGACAGCAGACTCGAATCAGTCTGGAGCTGCCAGATATTCTCACCCTGAAACTGACTGATTAAAAGGAGGGGAGATGGGGATTAAAATGAAATAGTGCTTTCTTGACTTTCCTCAGGCAAACTCACTCATTCCTCAAGAAAGCACAAACCCCTTCGAGCACTCCTGGAAAGCACCATTCCAAGTGCTGCATGAATACTTTCATTGTGCTCTAAAAACAAATGGAAAATAAAGCAGCTCATCCCATCACAGCTCCTTGTGAACACCAGTCTCAGCCCTGAGCTGCTGATTTGTGTCAGGATTTAAAAGGGCGTGCTGGAAAAGCTTAGGAGTGTAAGTGACACTGGATGAGCAGAACGAAGCCCCTCCACTCACACAGATAACATCATGTATCTGACATATGGAACTATGTCAGTTCCGCACCTTGCTAGGAAAGCTCGCTGCAGAGGTCACTTGGAGGAGAAGTACTGGGTTTGCCTGGGGAAGAGGATAAAGGATTGAATGTGAAAATGGCACAAACCAGAAAACTTTCTCTACATCAATTTTTACACTAGTAGCAGTGCTAATTTGCCATCTTAATGAAACCTGCAGCACAACAAATTGGCAGTCATGGACTGCTAGGAGTCTGTCAATGTAGGAAATACCCAAGTGGAATCCACACAGTGCTCTGGCAGAATCACTGCAGCACCAGAAAATGGATCCAGGAAATGAACGGCAAGCCTGGAACCTGGGGACAGGACAGATGGCCAGCCCATCCCCAGAGTTCCCCTGGCAGCACTGCAAGCACAGGGACACCAGCACAGGGACACGACAGACTGACAGAGAGCTGCCCAACGCAGCGAGGCCGCTGTGTGCAAGAGGTAACCCGACTGCAGCTGCAGTGATGCTAAACCTACGTTCAGGCAACAGAGACATTTCAAAGGACCAAGCAGTGTTTGAAAGAGAAATGAGCCCAGTCACCATCCTACCAGTGACTGGAGATGAAGGGCAGTTGATCTGTGGACACCTATCTAAAATGCTCCTTGCTACAAAATCGAAAATTATTAGAAGCACCAAATCTCATCTATCCAAACGTGACTGGCCAAAACCTAAAGAGAACATCAGCACCTGCCAAGATCAGGAGAACCTTGAAGCTGATAACACTTCTCTAGAGAATGAAAGGGAATCCTAGGAAAACAGTGGTAATAATGAAAGTTGTATTAATCATAATCACAACTTAGTACAAAGAGAGTTTGGCAGAACATCCATCAAAACAACCTGAGGCTTTAAGAAATCCTTTTCCTGACCTCAGGAATCCCTCAGACATCCAGAATTAGCTATTTGCCATGGTTTTGTCACCTTGCAGTATTTGGCACTTTCTTAAAGCTCAAGCAACTGTAGATATATAATTATCATCTTTCATTTGAATCTCAGCATGAAAAGGCAAGCTTCCAGCTCTTCTTCTGGAGAACAAAAAGCACTGATGACTTAAAAACTCCAGCGAAAAATCTCAAGGAAGATCAGCCTCCTTTAAAAATCACATTCCTTTAGAGCAGTGTGAACCTAGGGCCCATGAACAGTGTCCCATTTGTTCACTTGAGTCTGGAATCACATCTGCTCTATACTTTTGAAACAGTTTTGAAAGCAAGTCTCAAACTAGCTTCTGCCAGTGACATGATGTATTATTTACTTATTTTAAGCTCTAAAAGAAGGGGGTGGAGAGCACAGGCACATGTGAAAGAACAATAGAACTACTAAGGCCTACATGGCTCTATTTTTATTTTAAAAGCTGAAACCGCCTCCCCACATATAAAATTTAGTAACACTTGTTATGCAAGTGCGTGAATGCCAGGCTTGTCACATGCAGGCAAACTTTGCATTTCAAAATAGCCCGACTAGTTTCCTTTGGAACTGTCTTGCACAAGATAATTTTGATTATGTCAGAAATACAGAACCATTCCCTTTGTGCTGCCCCTTTTCTGCCTCACATATCTGAAAGAACTGATCAACAGCTCCTGTAATTCTGGCTGCAGAAACAGCTCCAACATAAAGGCAGAGATGCCTCTCTCTCAAAGCCATATCCCAATCTGATTCTTGTCCTGGTCTTGAGGGGACCGCTATTTGGCTATCAGGTAATCCTCAGCCATCCCCTTTTCCCAGCCCCTCATCCATCTAACCCACCTGCCCTCTGCTCAGTGCAGGTACACACAGAACAACAACCTTACTGAGCCCGTAAGGCACGTGTCCCCTCGTACTCCTAAGGCAGAGAAGCTGCATGTTTCAGCAATCCCCAAAATGACCACCTCACATTTCTGTCAAGAACAGCAGAAGGCCTCAGGGCAGCTCCTCCCCAGGGGCTGAGGGCTGGGGCTCTGCCTGCTTTGGGGATGCCCCAGCTGTGGGCAGGTAGAGGCAGATGTGCCCAGCTCCCAGCGCTGTGGGAAGAGCCCTGCTCTGCACGGATGCTCTGGTGAGCTGCAGACTGCGCCTGCACGAGGGGAAACGCGCTTGTACACAACGTCCTTCAGCAGCACCGCTCACAAATCCACACCACTACACTGTCTGCAAAAACAGCCACCTCAAGGAGTCTCCACAAAATCATGGGAGCCCTTGGATAGCAGTTAACATCAGGGCTGAAAAGCAGGTTATGCTTGGCAAAAGGAAATTCCGTGAACCTGGAAATGTTTTTCAGAATCATTTAATCTTACTTAGAGAAGCTCTGGCTGTGCATGCACTTAGTGGAGCTTAAAAAATTCTAATTTTTTTTTTTTTAATGGCAATATTTTGCTTAGTCACTTTTAGATCCAAAGAGATGAGGGAAACAAATTCCCAAAACATGCATCATCAAAGAAGATTAGAATTACAATGAGATACTTCCAACCAAGTTTTATAGAGAGCAGTAAAAACAATGTTCTAAGGCAGAACCTCTTACAGTCGCTGTCATTTCATCCCAATAACCATTCCCCCGGTGACTTTCCCCACTCCTGCACAGTAAGGAGAAGTATAACAAGAATACACAGCAATTAAGTACATGGAATAGTCCAGAGCACACGGGCTGTGTTTGCTCCCTGGTTTCATTTTAGCACGAGCCTTCTGGGTTTCATCTTTCTGCCTGTACTGAGTAACATCCATTAAGAGTTTTTCTCAAAGAGAAGAAAGATTTTGACCTCACTGTCACACAAGTCTCATGTCCTGTGACACAAAGTGTCCAATCACACAAGGATACAGGAACATCAGCTTCTGGAAAGAAAACAAAACCTTACCTTACCCTTCACCGCGAAGCCAAACTTGCAATCCATGGTGCCTAAGCACCCCAAAATCTCATTCCTCCATACCAAATCCCAGAGCCATTTTACAGACCTCCCATTTTCCTTCTAGTGTTTTATTTTGCAAAGAAAAGCTCACACTTCTGACTCTACAAGAAATGTAGCAAGGCTTTACCAAAGAGCTGCTAGAGATGATGACTCACATCACAGACAGCTGCGAAGAAGTGCCTGTGGCTGAAAAAAGGAGTTGAAAATTACACCTCAAACCCCTCCTCCAGTGTCTCCACCTTCCTTTACCATGTTATGTTCTAATGAAGAGTAATGAGATGGATTCCTTTTGTGTTCTTGCTCTCTTGGAAGTCTCCCAGAGCATAAAGAATATTTTAATCTTCCAAAACAGATGGAAGTGTAAATATGGGGTTTTTTCCTCCCTGAGGCCAATTTTTTTTGCAAAGGTTAAATGAATGCTCTAACAGAATATTCATACATCAGCCCCTGGAGCTGAGGGGCTGATGTATGCATAGATCTTCCTATGCCACTTCACACTCCCAAAATATCTTAACAAGTCCCAAAATCCAGCGGGGGTGGGGAAGGAGAGAGAGAACTCTGTGACACCTGGCTTTTGGAAGAGAAAAGCTCAGCACAGTAGCTCTGCCTTAAATATTTAAGACCAAAAGCCTTTCCTTACACGATTTTATTGACATGCCCCTTTTTTCTTTTAAAGATACCAGATTCAGGTAAACTCACAGATCACAGCAGATAGCAGGCAGGTGGGAAAGCTGAGGAGCTGAATAGAGAAGTTTCTTTTCCCTTTACTCAAGTAACAATAAACATTTTATGTTTCTGTATTTGTACAAATAAATTTTTCCATTAATCTGATGAAAATTATTTTTCACTATGACATTATAACCGTCAGGAATTATTACCAAGTCCTCTTATTAAGTAGCAAGACCACATCCTCGAAGAAGCAGCATTTCTCCACTTAAAGCTCCTGAAATAGATACCCAGTGCATCCTAAAGACCATAGCATGCAGAAATGGGTAAAAACCTGCTGATTTCGGTGAAAAACCAGAAAGCCTGATTGGTCAGAAATCACCAGGTACCGGTTCGCGGCGAAGCTCTCTGGTGCCCTCTGCTGCCAGGCACAGCCCCGGCGAGATGCAGCACCCGCAGGGATGTAAAGGATACACGGATTCCCTGTGCCACGCCACTGCTCACTTCACACACCTGTGGGAGCATCAGCGTTACACAAACAAAACTATCGATTGCCCAGCACATCTCTGCTGAGCAGCCTTTCACCTCTCCTCCACGGCCACCCTGCAGACAGGGCCTCCTCCCAGGTGGGCACCCACAGCTGGCTCAGCATCTGCCCACCACTGCTGCTCCACCCGGCTTTAGGGGAGCACCCTTCATTCCGCAGGGAAAGCACGAGCCAGCTTGCTGCTTTCCTTCCCTTCCCACACTGCTAATAACATTTCCTTTCCTCTGCACTGGAAAAACTTCCACTGCAAATCAGCTAGGAAAAGGGAAAAGCAACAACAGAGTATGAACTCTCCCCTGCTTGAGCAAGTGCCCCCTAGCCAAGTGGCGCTGGGAATGTGGTCACAGGTCTGTTCACCTCCAGGGCCTCCCTCAGCCAGCAGCACACAGCACTCTCCCTCTGGCACACGTGCAAGTGCTGAAGAGGCACGCAGGAGCCAGATTATTTTTTTTAATTGCTTGATTAATTGATGCTATCACCTCCCTCCAATGGATCTGTCTGTGCTCACCAGGGAGCCATAGGTAGGAGAAGGGAACAGGCTGTTAGCCAATCCAGCTCCAAGGCAGCACGCGTGCCCTAGGAGGCAGCTCCAGGGGCACAGCTATCACCACAGTTTTTCCAATAGTTAAAACCAGATATAGCATAACTCAAAGTGGACTAGAAAAGTGATAGCAGACTTAAAAGAATAGGTACAGCTATCTGCCATCTTTGTCACCTGCAAAGATGAGAGCCACATGTGCTCTCCTGCCATCACACACCACAGTGACAGGACACACATGAATTAGGGAATTCAGCCACATTTCAGGCAGCCTTGCTCACAAAAGGAGTATACAGCATGACTTACAATCCTACCAGCAGCCTGGAACCTGCCTTCCCCAGCTCCACCATGGATCCTGGACACATGAAACCAAACCAGAAAAGGGGCTTTTCAGAAAAGAGCAGGTAAATGCAATAAACCCAGTGGCAACCCATAACTAACTCCTATACCGTTAGAAGCACAGCTCCCTGACAATGAAAAACATCTGCAACTTCAACTGAAAAGCACCTAACATTTTCAACTTCCAGACAGTCACAATTTTCACTTACTTCATGATTTAGAAGGCAAAATACAGTGCTGAAGGCACCCCATCAGCTCTACCTTTACTGGATACACACAACCTGAGTTCAGCCAGTACTTGCATTCTTGTATGAAATTCTTCAGTTATGAAGTCGGAAGGAAATAAATGCAAGCTGAAATTAAATAACGAAATCCCAATCTGCAGTACTACAGTTCACCATCAGTACACATCACAGACTTGTAATTTTACAGGGCAAAATATAGAGCAGGTTACAGACCCCTGCTTGCACCTACACTAACCAGCCTCTTGTGCCCACCTCCACTGCGCCTGTGCAGATGAAATGCCCCACATTTAACCATCACCTCGGGGTGCTCACACTCACTAATCCACTCTACATTCTAGCTGCTTTGTGTCATTGCAACTGCAATTCCATAAACTTCTGAACTATTAGGAATCATAGGAAGCTTTGAGGTTGGAAAAACCCTCCAAGATCTTTGGGTCCAGAACAAATTCACGTCCCCAGGTGCTACATCTGAACGGCTTTTTAATCCCTCCATGGATGGGGACTCCAGCGCTGCCCTGAGCAGCTGTGCCAGGGCTGGGCAGCCCTTTTGGGAAAGACGTTTTCCCTAATCCCCAACCTAAACCTCCCCTGGCACAGCCTGAGGCCCTTTCCTCTTGTCCTGCCCCTTGTTCTCTGGAAGCAGAGCCTGACCCCCACCCAGCAGCACTTTCCTGTCAGGGTGCTGTGGAGAGCAGGGTGGTTTCCCCCGAGTGTCCTTATTTGCTATTAAAATTATTTTCTAAGTCAAAAAGAAGTAAAAAAAAAAAAAAGCAAACTCAAAAGCATTGAGATTTCTTTCCTGTTACAATCTTCAGAAGAAAAGTCCAAGTTTCTCCAGTGCTCTACACTGTGAGAGACTTTCCTTAGATTTAATCAAGAAGGAAATGGCTTTTGGACTCTGCAAGCCCACAGGCAGTGTTCTATAATGGTAAAATTGATTAAAAACGGACAGGACAACCCACAGAGACACAAAACACCATGTACACCTTGTAGCTAACCCTTCACAGTCAGGCAGGAGCACGCTGACTGCTCTGCTCCAGTCTGCAGCCCTGCACAGCTCCACCACGCAGAGGCACAGCAGCTGCTGGGGCCTCAGCTCGGCAACACCAACGTGCTTTCAAATGACTGTACATTCACTCATTTGAAAGAGGAAAACAAATTTAAAAACACATGGAGGGAATATGTTTTTAACTCTGCTTTTATGAAAATCCTACTGACTTGATACCAATTTCCTTAAAATATGTTAATGCCCACATCAATAGGATTCAGTACTAATTACACTTGGATTTAACTTCATGCATTTTGAAAGATAAAAAGTTATGTTGCTGATGGTCAGCATCAAAAACTGTTCTTCAAAACAACACATTTGGAGAAAGAAAATAAAAGCTTTGGCATACCATATTCTGCACACAGCTACCAAAGGAATGCTTGTTGCAAATTTCACCCAAAATACTAAAGTTGATTAAACTTTTAATTGCTGCTTTCATGTAGTTTGAAGCTAGATACACAAGCTAATGAACAATTTGTAAGCATCATTAAATAAATGCAGGAAAACCCACAGGGAGGCTCATTCATACATTAAGAAATTAGTCATTTCAATAAAAGCTAAAATTGGATACCACTAATTTCAAACAGATAAAACCCTTCTAAGTAGATTGGAACATTTGCAGTAGAGCATTTTGTCATGCTTAGGCTAAAGAGAGCAGGAATGTCAAGCCTGAATTAAGGTTCAGAAAAAGCAAACTACTGGGTTTGGGCTGATTCCAGCTGCAGAGCCAGCTGTTACCTGGCTGGGTTCTGCGAGCCCTGAGCGGAGGGAGGACAGGCAGCAGCAGGCAGAGGTGCATTAGCAGCTGTGCAGCGCACAGCCAGCACCTGCAGCACCGCAGCCCGCGCAGCGCCCTGCCCGGCCCTGCCCTGCCCAAGGAGCGTGCTCCAAGGCGCTGCACAACACCCACCTGGCTCCAAAGATGTCTTTCTTTGCCAGATCGATGCCAGAAACCACCTTCACCCTGAGGATTCGAGACTCCTCCTGCAACAGAAAAGAAAGCGGGGTTAATGTTTATTCTGTACGCCATTCTGCAGAGCAGCAGCTGGCAAGAGGTCAGCAGATAGCAGGAGTCTCTCCTAGGGAGGATCTGGAGAAGAACCTCCTCTTGGAAGGCTTATCTGAATCCAGCCATGAGGAGTATTTGACTCCAGTCAGAGCTGTTAAGAGTTCAATAAAGGCAGCAGAAGTAGATAACAGTAATAACATCATAGCAATAATACTGTAACAATAATAGCAATAAAAGTAGGAGAGTATTTGCTGAACAGGCCATTTCACATCCTGAGTGATCCATATGCCACAAATTCATTCTGCATTGACACTGAAGCTCTTCAAACACAAGGAAAATAATTCATAACATTTTAGTAATGAGAGATGTCTGTAGTGTAAAAATCAAGGCTGCACAATTTAAAATAAATATTTAAAACTAATTTTTAAGGCTGTCTCACCACCTTGGTGTACGTGGAGAGCTCAAAATCAGCGTTCACTGACAGATGGCAAGTCCTGCAGATGTACATCACTGGAGCATCAGCCTGATGCTCAGTTTATCACTTCACTGCATGAAGTGCCTGAGCAGCATCAGTAAAATGGCTTTTTTTCACTTTGTTTTTTTTCACCGTGTTTGAGCAACAGGAAGAGGCCACCAAAATGAAACCTCGAAAGTCTTCTACAGAAACAGGTTCTGCAGCCCCCCATATCAGTGATACCTTCTCTGCTCTGATAAGCCTCCCAGAGCTGCAAGGTACTGGATTCAATTACAGTAACTTGAGACTCTGTTCCTTGAAGCCTGTTCAGAAAACAATTACACTTTCCCACAGGTTTCTCCTGGTCTGTTTGCTTTAGGCAGCTGATAGCCAGACACAGCTTTGTGTCAGCTGTCCTGGCACAGACTTTTCCAGCTGTGAGGAAGGTCAGGACCAGCCCCAAAGTAAAGCCATACCCTGGAAGGAGGCACAGCCAGGGAATCAGAAAACAACAGTCCCACTGAACCTGTCAGCAGGGCAAGTTCCACCCTGGCACATGTCCTGCAGCAAACACTTGAGACACAAATCCTTCCTTAAACTTGGCATTTGGTACTCTCCCCAGCAGCACTCACTACCACAAGGTACTTTCTAATTAGGGAACAGGATTTTTTTCCCCAAAAGAGCCCAAAGTTTACCTGAGAGGTGACAAAACAGCATGTGAAAAAGAACAATTCAATGGATTCACACTAGTGAATATTGAAGATTTTTCCTACGTACCATGTGCCTGGTTTTCTAGAGCAGTTTAAATATACAAAAGGCAATGAACTTGCAAATTTGGATCAAGATAATTCCTTCAACAAGAGAAGAGAGCATAGAAAAAAACTAAGCAAAAACTCAGACTGTTCAGCCCTCACTGAAGTAGAACTAGAGAAGTTGCAATAGTTGTTTCTGTATCAAGTGCTACTCAGATTCCCTCTAGCAAAGTCCAACATCAACTTTGCTAGAGTGGCATCTTCCTCCTGCACTGAGGGCACCTCTGCATATTAACTGATTCAAAAGATATCAATGAAAAACACAAACAAATCCCCCACCATCTTTAAAAGATAAAAAAATGCAAGAGGAGGTCCCACAGCTGGAGGATCCCTAATTGAACTGTGCAAGATACAAAAGATGATGCTCCAGACGATTCTCAAAACATACCTGAAGGGTCACATCCACTTTAAGGATCCCAGAAGCCATGACCCTATTCCCTCCTGCAAGAAGGCTCTCAGCCTCTCCTCAAGACTGCAATTTAACAAGCAGAACAAGTGCTTTTTCAAATGTTTATTCCAATTTTCATACGCATGAAATATGTATATATATATGTAATGTTTAAAAAAATTAAACCATCTCCTCAGTTAGTGATGAGTTCTACCATATGTACCATATGTATTAACTTTTGCTGACTCCTTGTATCACAATTTCGTCCTTTATTTCCAAGTGTGCTGTGCCTAGGTATAAAAGGAGTTAAATTATTACAGCAACAGCAAGGTGATCTCATTGTCCACCAAAAAATCAGATAAAGGACTGCCTGGCTGGCACAGCCCGAGACTCACAGAGTACCAATTACCTGATGCAGGTTTCCACCCAGCCCTCGCTGAAAAGACTCTACAAGGAAATTACGATTTTGGTCAGTTTTTGTTATAAACCCAGGGCACAATAACAGAGATCACTAAGCACAGAAAAATTCTGCGCGAGAAGACCCAGGATCCACACCCCAAACAATAAAGGGATCCCCAGCACAAGCAGAGAGTGGGATAAGGAGACAGACTGGGAGGATTAAGAAGAAGTGGGGATCTGACATGGCAGACAGTGAGGCTGAAGGATAACAAGCATACAGCTGGAGTGCTAATTTTCAAGTAAACGAACAAGAGCCAGCAAAGCTGGGTAACAAGACTGACCAGAGACACAGCACAGCTCTGAGGGACTCAGGGAGCCAGGTACACATGGCAGGAGCAAGGCTCCCTGGGGAGGAGCACCCGTGGCTGGCCGACCAGGGACAGCTGCTGCACTCTAAAAAAGCACTTGCTGAATTAGCCCGGCCGTGTCTTACAAAGGAAAGAGATGTCAGAAGCAATGGTGCAACCATGAGTTCTCTCAGCTGAACAGCTTCAGGTCCCACATGAACTGACACTGCTGGGCACACGCTCAGACTCAGACTGCTCAGACCACAGCACGATCCACACAAAAGCTGCAAAGCACAATTTACTGGCAGTTAAGCATCCTGACTGAAAGACTTCCACCAGTAATCAATCACCTAAGAAATTCTTAAAGAGCAATTAATTTCTCAACACAAACTCCCATCTTCTAGCAAGATTATCCCAATACCCTTTGAGTCAGCAAGCAGTGGAGGCAACTGCACACTACAGGGCACAATCCTGAGATACTCCTTGCCTTCTCCTGCCCCAAGAGGCCAGCACCCACCCTCATCTGCTCATCATCCCACCCCATCCTTCCAGGAGCAGCAAAATTCTCCTCCTTGCAACATCAGAGATCAGGAGGGAGGAAACAGCAACCTGGGAACAGTTAAAGGGAGACAAGTCTTCAGAAGTCACTTGCCACTTGAGTTGCCATTTGCCAAGGAAGAATCTTTGTTCTGCCCAGAGCAGAAATTACATGGCAGAAAGAAATACTTGTCTGGTGATGAGACTAAATGATATTCACCTTCTGTGCAGGGAGCGAACACCTGACTGCAATTTTTGTGTTCCACTGAATTACCTGTGTTTTGTAAAGCACCTATCCTAAGCTGCTTTTTGAGCACAGTTTGAAATAGAAGTTCAGCTCACCCCACAGAGACATTTTCCTATCCTATTTCAACCGTGCCTGGAACACACTGAGCCTGGAAGGGGCTCCAGGTGCTGCCCCTCCGTACCCCGGGTGGCTCCTGCTTCCACAGGCCAGGCTGTGCTCCGTGCAGCCGCAGAGCTGAGGCTGCAGCTCCACTCCTGCCTCGCTCGGGTTTGGCACCTACAGCCAGCCGTGGATTCCAAGAAGCGCTGTCCTGAGCAGGGTGACACCCTCCACGGGCTGCTGGGAGCGCGGGGCTGTGTGTGCAGGTGGGGCTGCGAGCATTTTGGCAGCTCCCTGGGGACATTCCAGCCTCTGTCCCTGCCCACGCTGTGTCCTGCCCCCGAGCACGGCCTCCCAGCCGCTGCAGCAGCCTGCCCTGAAGGGCCTGCTTACCTATTAGTGCTGAGCTCCGCTGCGCCCCACGTCCACACCGACTTCTGCTTGTCCAATCATTAACATGAAGTTCACATATTCCTGCCTTCCCAAAACATGTCAAAGGTTACGGAGTTCTCCTCTTTGCTGAAGGATAACCTCTACATAGTTTGTGTTCTCTAAGCTGCAGTTCACAGTGCCATTTCAGAGGACTCAGCTTATTTAGGTGGAACTGGAAGCCTATTATAGACCAAAACCCAGACTTCATCAACAGTGAACAAACCTCAATTTACCTCAGAAAATATGAAGGAAAACAGATGTATTTCCAGACTTAGCAGACTTTTATATGTATATTTATCTGTATTATTCACATTTTGTTAGTTCTTTGTTAAACACACACCACGTTCACTTTCTCCAGCTGCTCAGGAAAGCCAAGTAATTTCTTAGACCCATTAAAGCACTCACATAAAGAAAAGTTATTAAGTTGTCTCCTTGGATTAGTAAGATACCCTGGAGCTGGGGAGTTTAGAGAAGAGCTGTGACAGCAAAGAGAAAGAACGAAGGCCAAACACAGTGTCCAGAGCTGCTTTCTGCCCCACAGGCAGGGTGAAATGCTGCCCTTTCAAAGGGTGATCGAGGAGCTCAGCCAGCACCAGAAGTGCTATAAAACCAACCTGAACAAGCTTTGCAATACACATCTGTATGTTCTGGAAGCACAGAAAAGAAAGCCACGGCAATCCAGCCTGGTGTAAGAAGGAAAGCTGCAGATGTCAGCTTCCAACAGGACAGACAATCCCATGACACACGTCGCGTACGCATTAAGAGAACAGCCTGAAAATAACAATCGATGGGGGTATAAAATTAGAAGGTTGATGCGTTTAACTGAACAGACAAGTGTGAAAGGCACAACGGCTGGATCAATGCAAACCAATATTTGAACAGCTGTCACGCAGACCAGGAAGCTAAAACATTTAACGTGTTTTTCCAAAGGTATATAAAGCGTCTCCGAGTCAAACGGCCCGGGTGGGCAGCTTACGCCCGTTCTCTGAGCGCACAGCCCGTGTGGGATGGCGGGCTGTCCCCCCGCAGTCACAGCGGCACCCGGAGCTGCACTTACCGCGGACCCCGCGCCAGAGCTCCGCCAGGCACCGCTGCTCGCCCGCCGCCTCCGCCCGCACACGCGGAAGTTCAGCCACCGCGGCAATAAATGACCATCGCCACGGCAACGAGGGGAAAGGCCAGCGAGCTTGGCTCTCACCTGCAGAGAGCTTCACCTGAGTCACGGTGGGGGAGTGTCGGTCGGTTCCGTTTGGCTACTTTTTTCCCTTCTCTCTGTGTAGAGACATTTTTGATTCCAACCCACGATAGGTGCCAGCGAGGTAAATTTCCACTAACCGTGAGGAGAGAAACCAGATCCCACTGGAATGTTACCTGCACATAGAGACTCTGTGAATCCAGTTTCATCCACTGAGCACCTCATCTCTATTTTCATTATATCCGAAAGTTTGCAAAACATAACATACTAAAAGATAAGAGATCTTCAAGTCAGTGTTTTGATGGCAAAACAAATCCAAATGGAAAAGTCAACAAACCTTTAATTCCGTGTTTTAACTGTGGCACTTCTGGTTTCCTGAATGAAAACTCACACACAGAGCCCTGTGTGCTACACACACAAACACACACTGCTCTTAGTTCTCCCCATTTGCAGGGGATAAATCAAGCCAGGATCTGCAGTTCCAAAGCCAAATCAACTATGTGCCACCTGCTTAAGGGCCAGTGCTGGCCACAGCAAGCCCAGGAACCGTGCTAGGCTTCTCCTAAATCTCCCAGCAACTGAAACCAAGTTCAGTGGCAGAGCAGTTGAGCTGATTCTCACTTTGATTTGGTGGATTAAACCAATTCACACACGGCTGAGTGAAAAAAAAAGTGCTTTAGGAAGCTATTCCCAAATTGGCTTATCCTGTTCTGACTGGCAGCTCACTAACACCAAACAATGCTGGGCAGCCCAAGAGGGAGAATCCAAGTGGGGTACCCTGTCTGGCAGGCTGTCACCAGCACCCCCAGGGAAGGCAGCTGAGAGCACCCCAAGGAAACAGCTCGATCTCTTTGCACAGTGACTTTCTAAAGGCCATAGCAACAGGATGTGGAAAGCCTCCCTATAATTCCTGCAATATCTTACTAATCTTGAAATTGTCAGTGGCAATTTTGCCAACAGTGTTTGATAAAATCTCAGTTGTGCAATGCAAACAAAATCATGCACCAGAGCTATGACCCAAATCTCCACTCTCCTCTGCAAGTTCAGCACAGAAAACAAACTTGAAAGGTCACCTGGTTACAACTCATCTGGCTCAAGCAGGGGCATTAAAATCTCCTTTCAGCTTCACCACAAGCAGCCTAGGAACCCAGCTCAGGACTTTGTTCTTGCATGTGTTCATCACACTCCTCACCAAATCCAAGAGTAAATCAAACTGTGCCTTTTCTTACCCACAGAGTTCTCAACCCTGGCTGCAGGATGTAATGTAAAAACCCCGTTATTTTCTACATAGAGCGCAAAATTCGAGCAACTAAACCTAAAAGCTTTTGGAGAAAAGAAGGCTATGCAGTTTGGATCATAAAAACCCTCCTGGGTGAAATGCATTGGCCAGTTCATGGAGCATACCTGGTCCTCCAGAGCACTCCTGGCCAAGCAAGGATTCTGCCACAGAAGGAATCATAAGATGAAGCAAACACCAGTAAGCATTAGAAGAACTGCAGAGTTTGGAGAACTGTGGCATTCAAAAGCTCATACAACAGAAAAATAGTAAATGTTTTACAACACTGATTTAGGTCCTATTTCAGACCTCTAAAGAAAAGGGACTACATTCATGTTTTCCTTGGCTGGAATGGCATACTCAGCAGAAAAAACCACCAGGCAGAATTTCATCAAGGCACCAGTTTGTCTTAGAGGGACACTATGACGATGCTGCTCTTCCAAGGGGACCAACCAGAAGAAAAGAGCACACAAAACCAGAATGAGCAAGTCAGAACACAGACACCAGGAGTGGTGCATGGGGATCAAAGGTAGCCACACATCAGTGACAGTGCAGGGGACCAGGAGTCCAGACACCCAGCCCAGTGCTGACAGCACACCATTAACAAACAGGCTCGAACCACAGCGCTGCCCTCCTGAAAATCTGCTTACAAGGTCTTTTTACTACATTTTGAAAAAAATAAATGTTCCAAGTGAATTGTGATCTATTTTTATAGAAACCCACTGAACTCCATGCAGTTAGATATACTTCAGCAATTTTAGCAAGCGTGTTGAACCAGGCCACCTGTGAGCTTTGCATCCTAAAAGAACTTCCATTTAATGGACCAGCTGTGCTGCACAAGACTTTTTTCTCCTTATTTACTTTTCAGACCTACTTATATCATTGAAAGGATCCATGTAAGCAAAACATTGTCTTCTGCACAACCTCACTGATCCTCATGCAATGTCTCATGCAGCAATCACAGAACCATTACAGCTGGGTGAGACCTTCAAGATCACCAAGCCCAGCCTTCAACCCGATATCACAATGCCCACTAACACCCTAAGGGCAGGAGGGTATATTTGCTCAATCATCTGTACCTGTCATGCATTTATAGTCTAGGAAATTCTCTTTCCAAAGGAAACTTTGATCTGTTTTCCTCGACAAGACAAGAAGGGTGTTTAATTTTTGGTGGGAATAGAGAAAAAGAAAAGCACTTGGTACAAGTTGGTATTAAAAACCTGAACAAAGCTTTGACTGGGAGCAACTGGTGCATTTGCAGCAATCTGTGACCTGACAGTGACTCTCCTACATGGACTTAACTTTAAAAACAAACAAACAAACAAAAAAACAGCCAACGAAATCACCCCAAAAAACACACCCGATCTTGATATTGCATGACAGAGCAGCACCAAGCCCATCTGCATCCACACTGAATATTTACTGTGAATTTCAACAGAAAATTCCTAAAGAAAAGTCTGACAGAACTTCTTTACCTTCCCTCTGGGGATTCAAAAACGAAACTGATTACCTAAAACATCAAGGTTTTAAACAAGTACCCCACTTTCTGACATGCACAAAGGAACGATGATTCTCTGTGTAGGATTTTGCCAGTGTCAGGACACTGGCAAAAGAACAAGGTAGGCTGGTTTAATTTCAAATCCTCATTATCCTCAGGTCAGGGCCCACACGGATCCATTACTTTCCAGCAGTACTTCAAAACTTGCTAGGCAAAAGAGAATCACAAAAAAGCCATGTGCCCAGTGGATGTCTACAACCCTGTCCAGTAACAAGAGTCTGAATTCCCAATTAGCAGCCTGCAGCAAGGACTCACAGAAGGACCTGACAGGAGGACTTGCTTTCAAAGCAGCTGCTCTAGAACAACATAGAGGTTTTTACCTTTCACTAAATGAACCTCTGATACATTTATATTTTAATTATTAAAAAAAATTAAACATCTTGAACTGGTGTTTTTTATCTCATGAAATGCACTAGGCCCTTAACATTCAAACTTTTTTCAAGTGAAAAATGATGCCTTCCACTTAATACAACAATGCTCATTTTTTCCTACGTGAAATGGCACACAGCTGCAGCGTAACGCTGTACTTTAGACAAGCGGTTCCCACAAAAACCCACCAATGCATCCAACAGCCCCAGCAGGCACAGCCCCTCCCCGCCCGAGCTCAGCAGCAGCATTACTGTGGTCAATGCTCTTGCCAACCCCGGGCCGGGCCGGGCGGGGCTCGGAGCTCCCTGCTCTGCTGCGAGGTGTGGCAGAGCAGCAGAGCTCTGCAGCACACAGGGCAAGCTGAGCTGCGTTCACCCCACTAGCCCAGCTAGTTGCCAACGGATCGCACAAACATGTTTATGTAACCACAATCTATATTCTTGTTAGATATTTAATGATTCCAGACCGTAAACCATCAGTGGCTGCACTGTTTAATGACAAAACACACATTCAATAAAACCGTAATCCAACAATAAACTGTGATTGGAGGCTCATTTCTAGCCCAGATAACTCCAGGGATCGATTCCACGGCACACACCCACAGCCCAGAGCTGCACCACTGGCTGTTTCACCCAGAGAAAAATGGGACAGGAAGCTTTAAACAGGCTTTGCTGGAAAAACCTTGAGAGCAGGAAAACTCTGCCAAGTGACATGAAAATGCCAGTGTCACTCTTAAAACCCGAAATACCTGTGAACTTCCTCAGTCTCAGAAGACACCAGGCTCAGGTACCCTGGGTGACAGCCAGCGGGGCCACGGCAGCCTGGGAGAAGTGTTTGCCAGAGGGAAGAGCTGGTGACATTGCAATTACTTTGGGACACCAGAACCCACAAGTCACCTCTCTTAACAGCCCACGGAGTGTCTGATGTGAGGCAGTGCTCTTGTTACTGCTCCACAGAGGCTGGGAAAATGGATTTACTTGTGCCTTCAGGGGGCAGCAGCAGAGAGGCTGAAGGAGGTGGGTTTGCTCAGACTGCAGTAACTCCTCATTCCCATGGATCACAGCCTGACATCTGCAGGGAATTCAGCCTGTACTTTTCACTTTTTAGCTGTTGTAATAATTTACCTGCAGCAGCTTTAGCTCAGCAGAAGTTGGGAATGTCAGTTTTCAGAGACACTTCATTTTCTGACACAGTTTGTTTTGTTGCATGAATCATCCTATTATCCAACCAGAAATTAAATTAGATCTTCCAGCTCTTGGCTGCAGTTAATAATTAATGTTACTGTATGAGTCTCCAACCTCCCCTGGTGAAAAAATTCTTCCAAACACATTAACATTTCAGTGAGTGGTGCTGTCAGTCACTCCAGCAGTACACTCCTTTGGCTTCTCTTCTTCATCTTGATCAAGTTTCTTTTTTTAAAAGAACAACAAGTCAGAGCCTCTAGCAGTACCTCTTGTCCATTAAGGCTTTGCTCCCCAAGAATTTCACATCTGGGGGAAGAATCACCCCATTACAGCCTCTGCCCAGATTAGAGGAGAAAAACTATCCACTTAAACCAGTGAAAAGGCCAAGTCAATAGGTATCTGCTCCCACCAGAAACATCTCATGCCAGGCTTTTGGATCCTGGTTGTAGTCCTGGTGTTTCCAACCTACTTGCACACCATTCTACCTCCGTCTCCCCCTTCCCTTCCTGCTCCCTTTTCATCACAGCAGCCCTTGACAAAGCTTTGACTCTTTTTGTTCATCATGAGTATTTATTAGTTATATAAATGGATAGCCTAGGGCTAGCAGGCTCTTCCACCTGAGCACTGGTGTCTCACAAAGAACAAGAAAACTGTTCAGTTACTAATCCAGGCTTAAGGCTGACTAGATTTTGGCAACTGAGCAGCAGCAAGCACAGCCCCTCCTGGCTGGAAAGACAAATCTTTGCTTCTTCTCCAGCACAGCCACTGACATACAGGGATATATTATGAACAGACAAAGATGAGAACAGAATTTAACTTCGTGTGAAAAATAATTGCAGTCAAAAAAAAATATTAACAAGAATATGGCCAATGCAGGAGACTGAGTAATTCAGATGCAGAGGCTCTCTCCTATGCATACATGCATTGAAGGTGCTTTTGAAGAAGAAAAGTAGGCACTAGCTTCATTTAAAGGCATTTTCTTCTTTGTGCTTGTCTTTCACACACTGTAAAAGAACAGACTCTAAAGAAAAACAAATACAGTGATAGTGATACTGAGTGCTTTTTCGGTTTGTATCAGTAATTTCTGCATATATATTGATGGTGGAAGTCTTGGAAGGGTTTCAGGGAAGGTTGGAGTGTTGCTTGCATTGGTTGTTGGATTCGCATTTGTTTTGGGTTTTGGTTGTATTAATTGTTTATGGGAAATTCCTTCAAAATTTGTGAAATTCTATCAATAAATGGATTGTTGCTGGACCAAGCTCAGAGGTTAGCTCAGTCACTTGTTCCCAAAATGGTACTTGACACTGACTAGACTAAGAAACACTCATTAAAATATTCACCACTCATTATCTAAAACAAAGGCTGCACTCTGTGTCCTGCCAGGCATTCTGGATGCAAACTGGGGCTCGATGCCCCAGACAAAAGGCACATTCAGGATCCATGTTTTGCAGAAGCACTGCAATAGGGTCAGTCATTCAGCACCCCAGAGCAGGACCTTGTCCCGGGAAGCACAGATGTGTGTTCCTCCAAGAGGCAGACCAGGAAGGGAGCAGAGGGCACAGCAATGCTGAATTCCTCAGGCAAGCTGCAGGCAGCGAGGCAGTGGATGGGCTTCCACAGCAACCAGCGTGCAGAAACTATTGCTCCTACCTGCTTAGTCCTGACCCAGTGTCACACTGCTACCTGCAGAGATGATGAGGTGACACAGGGCTGCTTGCACCTGACACCACAAGGACTTTTAGAGAGATCAGTCAACAAACTTAGGAATAAAGAACAGGATTTTTCTTCCAAGAACACAAATGCATATTACAGTGACTGAAGTACCAGTGAAAAGCTCTTGGGGTGACACAAATTAACACAAGTCTGAAGAACAAACTCAGTTTCCTCCAGGCAGGTTTAAATGAAGTCACATCCATCCCCTTCCAGAAATAACAAGATGATCTACACCAAGTCCAATTCTGCTGCTAAATGGTGACCATGCTGTACAAAGCAAAGGGAGAAACCAGCTTGGAGGCACAAATCGCAGCCTGCTTTGTCGGAAGGAAGCCTGAAAGTCACTGGCCTCGAGAAAGCCTGCCAAGGAACACTGCTGTGGAGCAGGTGTCCTGCAGAGGGACATATCCTCTCTTCCTAAGCATTTTCATAAAGAGGAAAAAAAAACCAAACAGCACAAAACTCCAATACACAGACAAATAAAGGAAATCAGAGGGATGATAGAGGAAAAGTACTAGTTCCTCCCATGTAACCAATAACCACCCGAGAGATGGGAACATGTCTAAACCAGAAAGAGGTCCCAGCACAACATGTAAGGTGCCAAAGATGCAAGGCAGCAATGAGAAAGAAATTAATATTATTTACTGTCCCTTCAACTCTTTACAACAACTTTATCCTGTTTTGCTTTGTCCATCTCAGAGGCAGCACTTCAGCTTAGTCACTTCCCAACTTGCCCACAGTCCATCCCCACAGTAGCCAGGCCAGAACTACCACTAAATTGGAGTAAGCTGGAATAATGAAAGATTCTCACAATTAGTCTTTACTAAGTCATTGCTTGAATGCAAAAGGGTAATTTTTGTTTAATAATGAGAGTGCTGGCCAGCCCAGCAGACACCTTCACTGGCACACAAAGCCTACTATGTAATTTGGTACCATCTCCTGATAGGAATAGCCAATACTTCTGCATCCAGAGCAGCAAAGTGCTCTCTCTTCCAACACTCCCAACTCTCAAAGAGTGACCTGGACATCTTCTTTCCTCATTCAGCCTTCTCTAAAAACTACAAGTGAGGACAGAAAACTGTAAAAAACAGTAAATCAATGTACCTGTCCTATGCTGTGCTTCCTACCCCTAATGCACCTTCCAAGCACTGAAAGCATTTATGGAATATTAGGAAGGAGAGGGGGAAGGGGAGTTTCTCCATGAAAAAGCTTTTCAGAGGTGATCACACAGGCTGCCTGCAGGTTGTCCTCTGTCTCAATTACCCATAATCCTGTCTTTCCAGCTGACTGGAAGACTTGAGATTTCTCAGAAAGAAAAATCTTAGTGTGATTGAAACAGCAAGGATGTTCCAGTCTGAGCGGCATCACTGCAAGGACTGACACAACATTAATGGCCAGTCTGACCGTGGAGAAGGGCTTAAACCTCTCCTGAAAGCGGCAGGGAGTGCCACCTCTATGTGAGAGCACAGGCTGCAACCACAGAGCAGAGATGAAATGCACAGGTCAAGAACTGCCCCCACTGCTGGGCACAAGCCGCTCACAGCAAAGACCTCCACGCTGGCTCTTCAGCCTCTCCTTACTCTCGAGTCTAACCCTGAGTCCCAGGGACACAAGTGAGAGGACACTGGGCAGCACAACCGAGACCACCAACCACATCCACAGGAAGCACAAGACCCAGGGGGATGCCAGAGCAAGAGGAATTCAGGAAGCCCCAACAGGAGCTGTAAACAGCTTTTATCACACAGAAGTCCTGATTTTCAGCCATAGCACACTCACAGGGAGCACACACACACAGCATGTGTTCCTCCTGACCAGCTGTCTTCCCCGTACACCCTGTCTGGACCAAAGGCCAGCCGTGGGAGGCAGAGGGCTCTGCCAGCTCTGGCCTCCAGGGCAGGGACAGTGCCCCAGCCCCATGGCAGCCCCAGCACACAACACCCCAGAGACAAGCCAGCAGGAGATGCCTTGGGGAGCCACGACAGCCCCAGGACACAGGCAGAGCCTGTTTGACCTCCGGATGGCAGCTAGCCCAGGTCACACATCCAGCAGCACCTGTGTGACAGCCCCAGTGTCCACCAGCCCTGGTGTGTGATTCCAGGCTGGGGGATCAGCCACAGCAATGCCTCACCTTCCCAAGGAACACCAGGAGATGCTGAGTGCAAAAACCAGCCTGTTTCCACAGCAACTGTTAGCAGTGACACACAGCTCCTGTAGCACATTGCAGCCTCATCAAAGGCCTCGTGTGCTCCAGCCTGCAGTGACACCGGGCTCGGGACCCCAACTTCACTTCCCAAACGCTACAGTTCTGGTGTCCAGCACACAGCGGCGACAGAAGTGGCGAGTGCTGAGTGACTTCCCCCAATGGCTGCAGCAGCCGTTTCGGCACTCGCCTCTGACCTCCCTCTCCCACAGGATCTACTTCCTGTCCAAGTTTTGGGAATTTGAAACAACAACTTCACCCCCTCTAGGGCACAGATACTTGAGAGCTGCTGGCAGCCTGTGGCATGCACTGGCCCAGGGTACAGGTACCTGGCACCAAATTACAGATGATCACCTCTCACTGGAGTGAGATGAAGAAACACAAATGCAGGTACAAGTAGCTCAAAACCAAACTGACCATACCCAAAATAAAATGACAGCAGCACAAGGGATTAAAGGTAAATTCTCATTATGTCAGCAGCCTGAAGAAACCACTCAGGGTTTTGCTAAATCAACAAGCAGTGTTAAGAGGCATTTCTTTATTAACCATGTCAATCAAAATAGTGACTAAAGCTGTGACTGAAATGTTTTAAAATATGCACCAGTTCCAAGCCAAATTTTGGACAACATTCTAAGAAAAAGAAGTGACACAGGTAGGCACGTGATATGAAAAGGTGACCACAGGACTTGAAAACACATTAGCTACAAACTGCAGCATCTTAACTCTGCAGACTTTGAGGCCAGTCACTAACAGTTGTGAAGGGCCCATGGTTTCAACAGGATCTTGCATTAGGAGCATGCAGGAACATGGTGACAAATGACCTGGCAGGTAATCCACACCCAGCCTGTAACCATTTAGCACAGTCTGGTTTACAATGTTTGACTTTCTACAAACACAGTTTGTGACAAACTACAACAGAAACTAGTTAAGACAAAACCAAAACCTGACTGCAACTTGATTTGGCACAATCTCTGGTACAGCTGCAGGATATCCTGGAAAAAACAACTCTGACCTTGCTCGCAGCCTGGTCAGACCTGCCCACACAGCACCTACAGGACAGGGGAGGGTCTGCTGGCCTTTGCTGCAACCACCTGTCCCATTCTGGGGTTCCAGAGTGCCACAGCCACCCTTGGGATGCAGCTGGCCCTAAAACAGGGATAAGTAAAATCTCAGCCTCAACACAGGGGAGGAAAATGCAACATGTTCTTTATCATGCTAATTAGAACACAGAATGAGAAGGCAGCTTCTGGATAAGAGGTAACAGAAGCATCAGGATAATCCACTTTGTACGAAAAAGAAAATTTGGAAAAAAATATCCATAGTGCTACCCTAAAAAGAGAACAATCCACTCAGGTTCACTGCCCCTTATGTCTCCTAAAGGCCCACATCCAGCTCTGGTTTCCAGACCTGCAGCCAGCCTCCCTGGTGGCCAGGGGAAGCCCGTCCCCGTTCCTGAGCAGCTCTCCGGTTCCTGCACTTCAGGCAGCACCCAGCAGCACTGCTGGAGTCCTGATGTCATGGCCACAACCAGAGAGGGGCTTCTGAGGAAGGAAAACACACCTCTGGCACTCTCAGGGTACCAGTGCCATGGGAATAGCTAGTTTTTAACAAGAATGCTCTTGTCTCCTACAAGCCTCTTAGCAAGCATGACTGGTAGGAGAGGCTCAGCCCCAGAACTGTGGGTGACAAACAGCACCGGAGCCAGCCGAGGCAAGGCTGGCACAGGAGAAGCCAGCCCTCCTGCTGGGCTGGAGAGGCCGGGAGCGCTGCCCACACACAAGGCAGGAAGCAAGATTCATGCCGCTCACTGCGCTCCCAGGGCAGCCCTGCTCCAACAGCAGGGACGGCGAGTCACCAGCACGGACACCGTCAGGATCCAGGTGTGTCACTGCTGGGACCAGCCTGCCAGGGAAAAAGCACACTGCAAGGCTCCCTCCCACGGGGAACAGAAAGGAGAAGTGCCTCCTCGGGCCACGGCAGCAGGGGTGCTGTTATTCACACACCGGCCGGGCCAGCATGCGCAGGAATTTACCTGACCCTGAGGACTCGGTGTTTTTCTATGAACAGTGGAAATAAAGAATAAAATATAAATGACCAAACTTGACCAGATGGGACTGAAACAAACCAGCAAGGATAAATGCAGAGGTCTTTCTGGCGCCCACCCAAACTTGTGCCTCCACCACTTATCCTAAGGAAACAAGCGCAGGCCGTGCAAGGAACGTGCCCCTCACTGTGGCACACAGCACCTAAGCTGCCCAGCTCACCACTCCTAGCATCGGGCAGCTCTCCACCTCGAGTGTCCACCACCCAGTGGGATGGTGTAAACTTTAGCACTAGGACTGCATTTTAACAAAGGGGTGGGGGGACAGGCACATATGAAGATACAAAGTGAGGCAAGGAGGTGATCCTGCAACCCTGAACTCGAAACAGTGACACCATTCCCTCAGCTATAAAATGGAGCTGCATCTACACCGCTGCTGTATGCCCTCAGTTCACTAAAGCAAGACCTGTCCAAGACAGAACATTTTCAAGTTCTTTCAGCTCAACTGTTACAAACAACAGCCAAGCCAATATTTTGTAATACCTCGAACATCACTGTACAAAGAGCAGAGGTTAAAGAAGCACATCCATTGCTCATTGCTGTACAGCAAAGCCGTTGCTTTGTTAAGGAGGCTGAATCACCACAAGCACAAAGCCCAAACTCACAGTTCTGTCCACTCACCAATTCTCTATCTTACCACTCCCTTCACAAAGAGCAGGAGGGGTCAACGCAAGAAATCTTTAAAGAAAGGTTGAAAACTCCCCTTGTTTGTTAGGGAATTAATCTATTTAACATTCTGCTTTTAGACAACCTCGTCACAGACTCCATCAGGGTCAGGATTCTAGCCAAAGCTCTGGATTCATGAGACCCACACAGCCACTGTCACAGCTCACAGCCACTAAAGAGCAGGTGCCCTACCCTCCCATCACACACACCCTCCACCACCACCCCAGCAGCTCGTGCCACACATACCTCTGAATTCCATCACCTTTCCAGAAGTTGCTGCAATTCAACGGCCCTGCAAAGACGTGGGACACTGTCCATGGGTGATCCCAGGGTGTACGAGAGAAAGCAGCATCTCTCAGCAGTGCAAATCCACTGGATTTGTGTGGGCTGCTCCAGAAGCCATCAGCCTCAACTCCCTCTGATCAAGCAGAGGATGGAGGTGCAAGAAAACTGTCCTGGGATCAACCACTGACAGCAGCACCAGCTGAACATCATCAGCACATATTAAATAACAGCTGAAGGTCCATAGCACATATTAAACACCAGCTGAAGGTCCATAGCACATATCTAACACCACCACCAGCTGAAGGTCCATAGCACATATTAAACACCAGCTGAAGGTCCATAGCACATATCTAACACCACCACCAGCTGAAGGTCCATAGCACATATTAAACACCAGCTGAAGGTCCATAGCACATATCTAACACCAGCACCAGCTGAAGGTTCTCAGCACACCCCACACACCCAACTGTGCCACAAGGGCCCAGTGCTAAGGAGGCAGTCTCAACAGGCAGCCCTGTATTACACCCAATCCATAAATCCACATTTGGTACATTTTAGTAACTCAGGCTGAAGTACCTCTGATGGGAGCAGCCAGCACAGCCTCATTTCCAGGCAGCTGGGCTTTCTCCACCACCCATGGTCTCAGCTTGGCCTCCTCTCTCCCACTCCAAAATCCAACACTTCTGTAGGAACTTCATTTTTGTCCACATGGCTTCCACAGCAGTATGCTCCAAACCTTACATCCAGTGCCACCAGGAAGAGGACAAAAGCAGATTTTCCCCACCACACCAATTTCCAAACAGACCCTCCATGAGGGAGTCATCCCATGACACCTTCTGAACACTACTCATCACCCCCATCTCTATAAAATCCCACCATGAACTCGGTGTGATCATCCACATAACACAGAGACGCTTAAGGAGAGTCAGACTTTGAACTGCTTTCAATTAAAACCAACACAGATCACAGGAACATACTTCCACCCTCAAGCCAGGATTATTCAGCACAGGATCTGCCAAAGGAGAGCGCACTGCACGGTTGTGCTCCCTGTTCCAAGTCGTTCTGCTTCTCTCCAGCAGATAAAAGACATGGAAACAGGAAAACCTGACTTGAGCTGGCAGGACACCAACACAGCCACACTGATCCGTGCAGTGAGGCACAAAAACAAGGTGCCATGGCTTAATGGCAAAGCCCAACTCATTCATGGAGCGATTCCTCAGAATAGCCAGTGTTCTCACAACTGGAGATGTTTATTTTGATCAGGAAAAGGTTCCTAAATCCTAGAAATCGGGATTCTGACAAACACCTACAGCCTGCCAGCATGCAGGAATTATGGTCAAATGGAAAGAAAAAAATGAACAATTACAAATATACACACCAAGTCTGTTGCCAAGTCAAGACATCACCTGGCAGACATAATACATCTCTAAATACCATGATCTATCTCAGAAATCAAGTTTCAGGATTTGTTTTGTTGGGGCTTTGAGTTGTTTTTTATAGGTTGGCTTATTTTTAACTATTTTAACTGCAATTAGGTTACAGACCTGTGCAATTTAGCCACATCTCTTATTTTAAAATTAATTACTAGTTCTCTACAGAAAACAATCCCTTTCCAAAGGATTTGGTTTTCTTCTTTCTGGCAGGGGAGAGGAAAAGACAGTGGGAGCAGGGGAAGGGAACACTCCAGCACTAGAAACTGGGCAGCTTAAGAACCCCATGCTGGAAAAAGTTGGCATGACAATGTGTTGAATACTTCTGAAAGCCGCAGTTCCAGTCCCAGGCAAACCCTGTCAGGTGTTAGTACTGACCTGGCAGCAGCTCCAGTCCTGAGCTGAACATGCCAGCAGTAAAACCACATTCCTCTCCCAGTGCTCAAGGTAGGAGTCACCCAACCCGCGCCACATTCCTGCCCAGCTTACCCAAAATAACAGTGTACACAAGATTACACTGCACTTCTTTCCACAAGGGGACAGAGCTGCCCAGCAGCACCTCTTCTACTGCTACAGTAAAACCCTACTAGTCAACACAATGAAACATTTAAGACAAAGTAGCAGTGAAAGAAAAATATGGAGAAATTTATGGAAGTTAATGAGATTTCTCTGTTCACCACCACCAAAATTTAACTGTAATTAAATCAATCTACTTCTGCACATTGTTATCCTATCTACGACTTTCTGTTGACTGAAGCTGTTGGATAAACCAGCCCTCACTGCTATTACAAGGCCTGGAAGTTTCCAGCTTGCTCAGAAAGTCCCAGTTTATATTGCAGAGTTTAATTAAGCAAAGGTCTAGGCCCCATCTGATGTCGTGGGACTGAGAGATTGTCAATTTGGCCCAATCCAGCAGAAATCAGTGAGCTGCCAACAGGCTGCACCACAGCACCACCTCTGACGTGGCTTCTGGATCCTAAAGCACCTGTGCAGGCAGCCCACCTCACACCAGGACCTGTGTTTGGTTCAGAAAGGAGAAGTATTACATAACACAGAACCTTTCACTGGCTGGAGACACAGCTCCAGCCTAGAAGCTGCAGGGGTGAATTCCTCCCACAACATCCTAAGATGTAACACCAATTCCCTTCTGACAGATAAGCTCATTCAGCACTCATACCATGCCTGGTGATATTTTCAAACCAAAACACAAAAAATCCCGTCAGAAATCTGTTAACTCCCAGTGCAAGCTGTGCCCCGGGGGTGAGGTGCCTGCTCAACAGGTGTGGGGCTCACAGTCCATGTTTGCTTCCCAGGAAAATGGCCTCTGTGCAGGAGCAGAGGAAAACCTCGAGTTCCCATTTCCCACTACACAGTGCCCTCCAACGGCCAGCCCTTCACATGAAAATAAGGAATGCTTATCCCCCTTCCCAAAGGCAGCAGCGGAACCGTGCCTTGCACTACCTGCATACCACCCTCGGAGGACAGGACAGCAGCCGGGGAGACAGAGCCAGCTCTCAATGGGGGTACAGCTAAAACTAACATTCCTTGTCTCCCTCAGATCCTCACATTAATACAAGCCTGCTTCAATGTCTTTACATTCATTTTATAATAAAACTGGAATTTACTTAGTGTCAGCAAAACATGCCGATATCTCATCAAAAGCTGGTTTAAAATGCAGGCTGTTATAAAAATCTATTGACCTCCTGAGAACCACAGCCTATTTTGATATTCTGCCACACAAGTAGATATGCAAGCCCTGTCATTTATGAAATGTTTCCTTACCTGGACTTTTTAATCATCATTTAAGGTTTACATGCTATCCCTGAAGCCAGTGCACTTAGAGTCTATAACAACAATTCAGGGTCAATAAAAAAGTCACTATTCTGAATTGCTTATTGCTAAGACACTGTCAGTGCTGTGACCAAGGGAGGCCCCTCGCACACTCAGACGGCAGTGAGGCTTTTATGTAACCAGAATATTCAGAGCAGAAACAACAGAGCTCTCATTTAAAGGGTCTGTGTTCAGGGTGGTGACAAAGGGTGCATCTTCTCAAGGAACTCAAGGGTTTTTTCACAAAAGCCTCCAGGTTTCAAGAACACAGTGGGCTGGACTGAAGCTCCTGGGGCCAGGGGTGCATCCCTGGGCAGACTGGCTCCCACACTGCCCCTTTCCACCTCATAGCTGAGGAGCCACAGCCACCCACAAGCTCTTCTCCAGCACATCAGTGCCCTGGTCCTTCATCCAGCACTCAGCACCTGGAGCTCCAGTGCTGCTCCAGGAGCTGAGCTGGGAACCAGCGCAATGAAGGGACATGGCTCTGGAACCCCTCCCCAGCACCAGTCCTGGCAGGGGCTCTGTGAGGACAGCCTGGGCTCAGGAAACATCCCCGGCCGTGCCAGCACAGTGCACAGAAGCTGGGTGAGCTGCAAGGTGCAGCCTCACCACTGTGACCACACAGCAGGAAACGTCACCTGAAATCGAACCGCAGCCATCTACAACACTGACACTGCCCAAGCAACTCAGCACTGCCAAACTTCCAAAGTTTATGGTTTGCCTCAAATGCAAGGCAGAGGAATCCGGCCCTGAACTCCCACTTGTCACTGCTGTCACCAAGTCCAGGGAGGGAGGGAAAATCGCAGCCCTTTTCCTCCCCAGTAAATCCAGCTGATTATGAGCAATAACATCTTCTTGAGGCCTTTGCAGCCCCATCTCATGGATCTGTTAACACGAGACTCGAGTACTGGGAAAGAGACACCCTCAAGGGAGATCATTCCAGAGCAACAAATCCATCAGGAACATGTAAACACGAGGCACAAAAGCCAACCTCCCATATGCCTCAGTCTGAAACAGTTTGCACAGACAGTTTATCCATTACAGCACGAGCTGCATTTCACCACAGCACCACTGTGGCAAATCTTGGCTTATTCCTTACCTTGATGCCAGATCCAGTAGAGGTGAGCCCGTGCTTTACAGGAATCCATCCTGTCCATCACACCCGGTTTGTTTCCCTTTCCCCAAAGTGTGTCTCAATAAAGTGAAGCAGCACACAGGCTCCTGAGGTCCTGAAATCCTTCAGGAGTCACTCTTCAGGCACAAGGCTTTGCCCAGCACAGCATACCAGAACTAAGATGAAAGGTTAGGCTACAGTGACTACACACAGAATTATTTATCTTGAGGCATATGGGATTATATCTCACACATCAAGATATTTTCAGGAACATAAGATCCTTTTGACAATTTCTAAGGCATGACAAAATGTCATCTCAGTAGGAAGCTTCTCATTCCAATTGACTCAATCACAAGTCACAGAAGTTGAATAGAACTTAAAAAGAGAACAATGCTGGAACTGCAGAGAGCAGTTTCACATATGAACCCCTTTTTCCCCTAATATTTTAAAGTATAGAAAGACACTCTTCAAGGATCTTTTTTCTCAAGTTCTGTTTTTTATTAAAGCAAACAAGTTCCAAGGAGCTGCAAGTTTTGCTTCCATCCAAGGACACTAAGAAAGCAAAATGTTTGTGGATTTGTGTGGGCAACATCTGACTCTGAAGAAACCCAAAGTGAAACAAACAAGAGGTGCACTCCATTCACAAATATTTTCCACTACAAAGGGCTGTAAGTTTTTATATACACTGATATTTCGAGATTGCATGAAAGCACCTAAGCTTCCAGCAGCCTGTATAAATATTATTTCACAGAATCGCAAAGAGGCTGAGGTTGGCACGAGCTCTGAAGGTCACCTGGCCCACCCCCTGCTTAAGCCAGAGCTGGCTGCCCACGCCTGTGTCCCGATGTTCCCAAACAGCCCCAAGGATGGAGCTCCAACAACTGAGCAGCCTGGCCCAGTGCTGAGGTCATCCTGACAGTGAAAATTGGCAGGGCATGAATCTGATTTACAACTCATTTTAACTAATTAATATAAAACATTTTACAGTTCAGGTTTACAAGCAGGCTGATCTATGAACACAACATCATCTGCCATGAAAAACTGCAATGGTTGGCTCATCCCCGGTGACTCAGTGATGCCCAAATGCCCAAAAGGCCTAGTGTTCCAACACCTATCGGAGCAGGATTCACGCGGAAGGCAGCCCTGTGCACAGGGATGAGTGCAGGCCACAGTCTGCAGACACGCCGGCACACGCGCAGCCGGGCCTGCTCCACGCCTACCACACATCAGCTGTGCAAGCAGGAGGGAAGCCTGTGCCTCTGGTCTGTGGGAGACTGCTGGTTCTCTCTCTGGAGAGCCACTCAGCAAGTCCAGCTTGCAAGTAAATCACTGCATTTTCCAATCAGCAAATGTGCCAGGAGTGGGAGCCCTGCACAAGGCCAACTCAAAGCCCTCCAAAACCCATCTACAACAGATCTGCAAACTGCATTTCAAACCCAGGCAGGAACAAAGGAAACAAACAGGCTGAATACATCCACATACACAACTCAGCCTCTCACAGCTCTCTCACAGCTAATAGAGCTCTGCTTTCCAAAAAATGGTGAGCCAAGTCCAGGTCAATGCTAGCAGGATGTCATTAGCCAGAGGCCAGCCTGCAGAGAACTATCAGCACACCTTCCTCAGCCCACCTGAGCTTGACCTTTACTAGGGCTTTCGTACAGCCACCTTCCTGAGAGAGACCATCCTCCCCTCCTCCATGCTCTCCTCTGCCCATTACTAGAGACTCAACAGCAGGTCAGGCTCTCAGGGTCATGAAAGTACAGCCCAACAGGCTCTAAGTATCACCCTTCTCCATGCCACCCCTCCCTCAGACCCTTTTCCCTCTTTTTTCCATCCTATTTCCATTTGTGAACTCCCACTTTTAGATGGTCACTGCTCTTCCTGAGAAGTGTCCAGCATCAGCAGGTGCACTGCGAAGCAGGGGACAAAGCACAGTCTGCTGTCCCTCAGGCAGTGTGGCTGTGGTCATCACTGCAGCTGTGACACTGGTCACTGCTGAGACACCAGAGCCTGTCTTTTCCAGCAGCTCCTTTTCTAACAGCTTGGTTTTACCCTGGGAGACGAGTGACAAACACATCTCTCTGCCCACTGCTCCACAGGCCAAGTCCCCAGCATCCACTGGGGCTGAGCCCCTGCTGTCCTGAGATCCCTCCACCTCCAAGCCAAGGTGAGAGCAGCCAGCAGATTTCTCCCTGTATCCATTTCTCTTTAGCATTCTGTGCAAGTACCAGCATATGTCGAGGCAGGAGGCAGGGACAAAAGACACAGCCAAGCGCACGCACAACAGAAAAGGCAGCAGCCAAGCTCCAGCACGATGTTCTCAGCCACCTCCCTGAGACCTGCCAGGGTGGCTCCAGGTTTCCCTTCTCCTCACAGATCGCACTTGCTAATATAAGCACAAAAGCATCTCCAATCAAAGTCCTGGAATGCCCATGCTGGGACAGCAAACCCCACAGCCTTTAGCTGCTCCCTAAGCCCGGGCAAACCCCCAGCAGCAGGCAGGAGCACCACAGGCCCTCTGGAGCCCAGGACTGGCAGGATTACGGCAGGCCCCCGGCAGCCCCGGAGCAAGCAGGGCCCTGCAGATGGCCCAGCAGGGTGAGGCAATGCACCGGAGCTGGCCCAAAGCTGCCTGGGGACTGTGCCAGCCACCGCTGTGCTCGCACGAAGGCTTATGGAAACAGCCCAGGGAAGAGAAGGTTCTCTCTCTGTCGTGCTCGCTATCTCCATCACCCAACGCTCCTGCAACGCCCTCTCCTCGCCCCTACCTTCACACACATGCAGAGCATTTGCAATCACTCTGCTCTCAGTTTTATAATTTAACAACAACAGAACGACACCCCCCCTTACCAAAACACCCACTCCTGCCCAGGAACCTCCTTCCCAATGAGAATTAAACATTACAGTCATCCAGACCCGGTGCTGCTGAAATACACCAGGTAAGAAACACTGTCAGTTTCACAAGGCACAAGATGTTTTTAATGTTTTTTCTACACCACAGACTGACACATCGCCCGTTGTGTTCAGCCCCACAAAACCGGAAGCAATGCTGTTGTAATTACTATTCACTCCTGCAAAAATAAAAGATATACGAGCACTCTAACAGCCGATACCCTGAAACCACAGCCCAGTAATGCAGCCTTGCCCGTTGCTGATGCTCTATGGCACTGGCTCCCAAGAAAAGGAGCACCTGACCAAGGCAATGAAACAAAAAGGGCGTTAAGCAAGATTTTTAACATTCACCTAAAGTAAACTGGACCGTTCTCCTAATACCTGCATGATTTGTTTGATTCTGCAGAAGACATCGGCTGATAAAGCCGCCACACGGCGATTAGTTATCGCGGGTCCTACCCCGCTTATCAGCTCCATCTGCATTGGGGCCAGGCTGTGTCTGACACAGTACCCGGCGCACCGGCCGCTCCGCTCCGGCCCCGCGGCCGCTCCCCGGGGACAGCGGCAGCGCTGCGGGGAGGAGGCGGAGAGGGGCGGCCGCCCCCGCCCGCAGCACCGCCGGCCGCGGCTCTTTGTTCGCCGCCGGCCCCACCGAGGCACCCGCGGGCTCCGGGCGGCCGCACCTGCCGAGGGAGCGGGCAGCGCTCCGCGGGCCGGGCCGCTCCCGGGCAAGGGGCCGCTGCGGGAGGGGCGCGGAGCCCCGCGGGGCGGGCAACGCCTGCCCTCCCGGACCGACCGTCGACCTTCGCCCAGCTCCCGAACCTCAGCCGCGGCTCC
This sequence comes from Passer domesticus, assembly GCF_036417665.1. Taxonomy (NCBI): domain Eukaryota; kingdom Metazoa; phylum Chordata; class Aves; order Passeriformes; family Passeridae; genus Passer; species Passer domesticus. Next base: position 47,053,201 of record NC_087511.1, read on the forward strand.
CGCCGACGGGGCCCCGGCACACCCCAAACCAGCCCGTCCGCGCCGACCCACCTCGTCCTCCGAGAGCCCGTACACCGGTTCCGCCGCCGCGGTCGCCATGGAGCCGCTCCCGGGCCCGCCGAGCCGCCCGCCGCCGCCTTCTCGTCCTCCTCCCTCTCCTGCTGCCGCCGCTGGCCCGCGGGCGGCGGAAGACGCCGGGAGCCGAGCCCGGCGGAAAGGGGCCGGGGGCGGGGCCGCCGGGGGCCGCCCGCGCTGCCGCCGCCGCCGCCGCGGGCCGGGGCTGAGCGCGGCCGCAGGGACGGGGAGCGCCGGCGGGGCGGGGAGAGCGCCGGGCCGGCCCAGCAGCGGCGGGCGGGGCGCGGCACAAAGCGCGGGAGGGGCCCCGCTCCGCGCCCGCGCCGCCCGGAGGGACGGGCGTGAGGGGCGTGAGGGGGCGCGTGAGGGGAGGGGCAGAAAAGGGCGCGAAGGAGCGGGCGCGCGGAGGGGGGGGGGGGGGCAGAAAGCGGGGCGCGAGGGATGCGCGCGCGGGGGCGGCGGGCGCGTGGGGCAGGCGCCCCCCAGCGGGCGGGAGCGGCGCCGCTGCGCCCGGGCTGCGAGAGCGCGACCCGAGCCGGACCGGGCCGTGACCGGGATGTGCCCCGGGATGTGCCCCCGAGCCGGACCGGACCGTGACCGGGATGTGCCCCGGGATGTGCCCCCGAGCCGGACCGGGCCGTGACCGGGATGTGCCCCGGGATGTGCCCCCGAGCCGGACCGGGCCGTGACCCGAGCCGGACCGGGCCGTGACCGGGATGTGCCCCGGGATGTGCCCCCGAGCGGGACCGGGCCGTGACCGGGATGTGCCCCGGGATGTGCCCCCGAGCGGGACCGGGCCGTGACCGGGATGTGCCCCGGGATGTGCCCCCGAGCCGGACCGGGCCGTGACCGGGATGTGCCCCGGGATGTGCCCCCGAGCGGGACCGGGCCGTGACCGGGATGTGCCCCGGGATGTGCCCCCGAGCCGGACCGGGCCGTGACCGGGATGTGCCCCGGGATGTGCCCCCGAGCGGGACCGGGCCGTGACCGGGATGTGCCCCGGGATGTGCCCCCGAGCGGGACCGGGCCGTGACCCGAGCCGGACCGGGCCGTGACCGGGATGTGCCCCGGGATGTGCCCCCGAGCCGGACCGGGCCGTGACCGGGATGTGCCCCGGGATGTGCCCCCGAGCGGGACCGGGCCGTGACCGGGATGTGCCCCGGGATGTGCCCCCGAGCCGGACCGGGCAGCAGCCCCTGTCCCGGGCCGTGTCCTGGTGCGGGCCCGGTATGGGCAGGAGCGCAGCCCCCGCTGCTGTCCGGAGCAGTCGGAGGTGGTCGCCCACCGTGGCATTTCTTCCCTCACCATCACGACTTTTAGGGAAACAAAACACTGTGGGCACTTGGAGTGAGGGCCAAACCAAGTCCCGCTTTAGCTGTGAAGGAGCGTTTGGTTTGCTTTGTGCCCCTGCGCAGGCCGTGCCCCGGCCGTGCCCCTCCCGTGCCAATCCCCCTTTATGATGTCCCGGGTTCTCCCAGCACTGCGGGCGGTGGTGCTCAGTGCAGGCTGTTGGGGTTCCGTGCCCAGACACGTTCATGCTCTGCTCCATCCACCTTTAGGTGCACAATGTGTGACCAAAGGCACGTGGGCTGCTGGCACGGGACAGCTCTGTCACCACCGCCCAGCCCAAGGCTGTTCTGTGCGCTGCAGAGAGTGCCACTGGCTCTGGCCTCAGCAGCCCGCCCCTGTGCCCAGGTGCTTTGTGCCCCTTTCTGTTTCGCTGAGCCCAGCACAACGGGGAAAGGAGATCCCTTTTTCTGGAGAGATTCCACAGCAGTCTCGAGGCCGCAAAGTGTTTTTGCAGCCCTTCCCAAGCCCTTTCTGGGGCAGGAGGGGTGTGACCTCTGCCCAGACAGCAGTGCTGAGCCCTGGAGCTGAGCAGGGGCTGTTAAAGTCCAGCCCGGGAGCCAGCAGCCTTTGCACTGGCACGGTCACCCCTGCCATAAAGCACACGTGGTGCAGGCAGGGCCTTCCCCAGCAGCACGGGCACCCTGCTCCTGCCTGGCCAGGCCAGCCTGGGCTGCTGGAGCCCCTGGGCCCCTCCACAGGCCTCTGGCCAGCACAGATCCCGTCTGACTCCTCTTTGTTCCGAGCCCAGCAGATCATTCCCAGCTCTGCACGTAGCTTTGCCCCCCTGCTTTGCACTCACCTGCTTGGCTGCCTTAACAGAAGCATCTCTGCCACCTCTCATCCCCTGGATGCACGGAAAACCAGGATTTCAGGAGTCCTTTCCTTCAGTCCATAAACACACCTCAGTTCTTTCCTTCCCATATCTCTGTGCTGACACCAGGAGTTGGAAACCGTCAGCAGTCTGCATGTTCCTATCCAAGAATGTTTGTTTCTGAAGGGCAGAATGAAAAAGAAACAGTAGATGTAATTCAGCAGCTCAAAGTGGACTGCAATCCCAGCACGGTAAAGATGGTGATGTGTGGAAACCTGAGAATCCAGATCATTTCTGCAGCACATGTTCGTGTCCCTCTAAAATCACATCCATGCTTTTTCCTTGCACCTCGCAGCGCCTGGGCTGCTGGTGGTGGACAGGCAGCCAGCACTCCCACCAACAGGTGCTCCCCAGGGAAAGGTACACCTGTACACAGCAGAATGAAAGGATCCCTGAGCCAGAGCAGAAAATCAGCACCGCTAACAACTCAGCTGGATTGCAAAGCTTTAGTATCAAACCCAGGCTGAAGATTGCTTGTTTGTTTGCCTGTGCATGTTACATGCATAATTCCTCTTTGGAATTGTGTTTACAGTAATGGATGGCCCTGGAGAGATGTAATTCATGTGATAATGCTGACATCAGAAAGCTCCAGGTGCAGCTCGGGTGATTTATAACTGGCCTCTTTATAGAACCACGGCCCATGAATTATTTACAGTTTTCTGAGAAAAACAGATGTGGTGTGTCTGACGGCTGGCAGGTGTGCACCCACCTGTGCAGAGGGGAGCAGGGCCACGGGAGGGGACAGCCTGCAGGAGCCCCTGGGCACGGGGACAGGACACTGCAAGCTCGGCCACCGAGCTTAACTGTGCCAGCTGGTACCCAAATAGTGGGAGATGCTACTTAGAAGGTCACTGCAACATGCCAGTAGAGAGTTTACACTGTAAATCCCTCATACTTTTAATCAGCTACTGACTGCAGACAAAGAGAATCCAAATAAACCATGATCTTCCCAAATACAGATGGTTTGGATTTTACAGAATTGGCTTGAACAGATTAATAGGGCCCCACCTAAGCAGAAAATGCTCTTTAGGAAATGAGCTGGATGCTTCCAGCTCACAAACAGCATTATGAGAGCAAACTGCTGCCAGAGGCTGCCCAGAATGACTTGCTTTTTGCTGGTCAATTTATTATTTATTTATTCTCAACAGCTCTGGTGAAACACAAAATGGGAGTGCAGAGGTGAAAATCACCCAGACAAGGCTCCCTTTGGCTGGATGTGGCACCGGCTGCACAGGGAGTTTGGTAATTCCTGTATCTTCTAAATGATTATTGTACTTCAGTGACTGCCAAGGGGTATTTAAAATGTTCTATTCACGCTGTATTACTCATTCCAGTGAACTTAACAAATCATAAAAGTATAGTGGCAAGGTACAGATTTTATCTGATTGGCTCTTCCATCGTGGTTTTAAACAGGATTTCATGATTTCTGCAGAGGAGGAAATAAAATCTGCATCACACTGGGCTGAAATGAGGCTGTGTACAGACACACCTCAGCATCGTTCAATATTTAATGCTGTTACTTAACAGTTTTTTGCTGAAAAAAGGCTTTTCCCACTGCAAAGCTTCTCGCTAGTGATGATTTTATTCTTTCCTTCTGGAAAAATTTCATAAGAAATGTTAATATTTTATCAGGTTGCTGTTGGACTAACATAATTGCCTCCGTGTTCTCAGCATATACCTTCCTTGAAGCATTATTGAAATGGCTGGGGGCTGAGCATGGTTCAGAACACAGAAAACCAGTAAAAGATTAACTATTTAGAAATACATCAGTATTTTATAATGTATTATTGAGAATGTCATAGAAAACTCATCAAAGCTGTAAGCCAAGTTGAATCAAGCTCCCACAAAACATAAATTGTTAATTGTTGCTCAGTTCCCAATATAACACTGCAGGCATGAGCAAGGAAAGAAAGATTAACCCTGGAGAAGTCAAGAGAAGCCTGTGTTTGTGTCAGTCATTGGCAGTTTACAGGAAAGGAAAACCCAACATTTTGGGGCTATTTAAAGAGTAATAATAGAATTGCACGAGGTGTGGTGCCACAACGCTTTGGACAGGGGCTGCTAATTGTTCTGGAAGGCCTTTGATACAGGCAGTGGCCTGTTTTCCAGACAATTCCTTCAGCTCAGGCTCCCACAGCATGGAAGCGTCCTGGATGCTGTGGGAGCAGAGGGGCCAGCTCCCCAGGAGCTTTTCTTCCAGCTCAGTGCTTAACCTGAGCATGCTTTACCTTGCTTGGCCCATGAGCAATCCAAATGCCATGAGATTGGTTCTGTGGACTCTTCCTTTCACTTGGATTTCCCATTCTGTCTGTTAACACACCTTGGGTTTGCTGGGATGTGTGTGGTACTGAGAATCACAGGCAGGCATCCCTGGGGAGGACAGCAAAGAGAGAGAGAGGAAAAATGAAATGAAACCCGAAGCATGGAGGTAAATTTGCTCAGTAAATTTACACTGAGCAGTGTGTGACACTCAGCTGTCTGGGTGGGTGGCAGGGAGGGAGAGCACCCAGCAGTCCCAGGGTGTTTGCTGGGCTAGAGTCAGCCCAGGAGGAGCTTCCCACAGCCTCCATGGGATAGGGAGAGTCACGGGGGCTGAGTCAGGCCAGCCTCTAATCTTTGGCCATCTCCCAGCAATGCTGTCCCTCCTGTTCCACCACACCACCAACCACTGCAGGGACAGGAGCTCTCCCCAGTGCTCCCGGGGCTGCTCACCCCTCCAGGGAGGAAAAAACCCCGGACCTAAAACACTGGTGTAATTAACATTCAGGCTCATCACGCTTGGCCTCTTGTCTCTGGAACTGGCCAGAGTGGAAAATTACCTCCTTCTGCTGGCCTCTCTATAACTCTGTCATTTGATTTCTCCTGGTTCTTATACTGTGGTACATAGGGAGTATCAGCTGTCCATCTTCTCCAGGGATTTGTGCTTTTACAGCCCCATACCCCTCTCCTGCAGTCCCTGTCCTGCTGCAAGTCTGTAGCACATCCAGTCCCTCCAAGATCCCCAGCTTTCCTTGACCTGTGAGAGCTTTCAAACCATCCATTTCAGCTCTCAGCAGTGCCTTTGCAACCCTCACCCTCTTTTCCTCCCCTCCCAGCCTGTTCCAGGGTGGCTCTTTGGGAGTAAGAGCCGTGACAAACACCACCCAGAGACAACAGCACCTTCCTGTAAAGCCCTTTTTGGCTGCAGGTTTGGTGCTTGCAGCATTGGGCTACTCCACCAGACATGGCTTTTTTTAGCTCACATCCTGCTAAGCTGGTGTGCCACCTGAGGAGCTGTCCCCACACGGCCACGGTTGCCTGTACTGCTGATTTTTTGCAGGATTATCAATAGGGAATTTGCCCTAAAATCCCTCTCTGCAGTCCTTTAAGGAGACATTGCCGTGTTCAGACTGGAGAGCTCTGGGAAGGAGCCCAGCTTTTGTAAATCCTTGTCATTCCTGCCCCAAACTGCAATCAGCACCCGCCCATCCCACTGGAATTCCAGATCAGCATGCATATCTCCTTTCAGGGAGGAGATTTCTCCTGCACTTTGGGTTTCGTAACCCCAGTGCTTGGGCTGCAGCTGACAATCATTTCTCCTGTGTCTGCAGGGCACGGAATGGCTTCTCCCATTCCAAATGCCAAGGGCAGCACAGTAGCTTTGTGGAGGTTTAGCCAAGTTAGGACAAGTCCTCCTCCTCGGGGAGGTTTTGGAAGCACGAGGAGAACAGATTTTCTCACAATAGGCTATCCCTACTTTTAATGTCATCTTTTTAAAGGAGAATTTATTCCCTTACCTCAAATCCAGACAGCCTCAGGATTTTTGTTTCTTGTAGAATTGAAGGCAGGTCAAACTCACAGTCCCACCTGACATGTCTGAAGGAGAAGTAGGAGTGATTATTCCCAAGACATGACCTTTAGACCCTTTAAAGTGTGACAAGCATACAATTAATTAACAGCCAGAATACTTCAGTGGGGTTTGGCAGGAGATCTCAGCCCCCCATTTTTGCTCCTGTCCAAAAGAGAGAGGTTTGATATCCCTCTCTCAAAAGCAGCCATGGGCTTTACCATTTCTGTGCCTTCATTTCAGTTGTGTGAACTCACACAAAACTGGCAGGTGCTCCTGAAAACTGGTGTAAGAAGCTTTCAACCATTTCCATACAGGGCTATAAAGATATGGGAGAAAAGTGGTTTTTGGTGGTTTCCCTCACGTGATGTCCCCAAATCAAATCAAATCTTTTAGGAAATACCTACTCTTTAATTAAACATGCTCATTAGAAGAAGGATAATAATAACCTGGAGATCCTGGAAGATCCTTGGGCACAGAAAGCAACAGCATCCCTCTTAATGGGGTGGAAGATTCAGCTCCAACCCCACAAAGTGCTTGCCAGGATGTGGCACCCATCCCATCAACTCAACTCACACATTTGGACATTCCTGTTCAGTGAGCTGCTTGGTTCCATTTGGGTTTGTGTTGGTTTTTAAACTTTCTGTGCATTCAACCCAAGCAAACTGTCATGGCACAAGGCATTGAGTGAACTTCCCAAGGAGCTTTAACCCACAGGACACTGCAGAAGTGGGTAGTGCAGCAATAAAATGGCAAACTGTTAACGTGTAAGTGTTTCACTAGGATTTCTGTGTGTGACTGGAGTGGGAAATGGATCAGTTGTCTGTGCTTAGTGCAATTACCTATATAAACAGTTCACTTGCAGGCTGAGTGGCATGCTGTGAAAGCAGCCAGAATATTTCCCCTATTCTTTTATGCTGTTTGTCTAACTTCAGCTCAAGCTGCCCAACATTTCCCAGAGACAGGATGGTTTGGGAAATGCAGGGTCTCTCTCCAAAACACAGATTCTGAACACTCTAATCATTAATTGCTTGGGATTAACAGCACAAGACAGCTCTGGTGTAGGACGAGGAATGCCAGTTAAGAAAATCCCAGTCCCAGAACACTCCTGGAAGTGCTCAGGGTCAGCCTGCTGAGGAGCCCAGCAAGGCGCTTTGCTGTGAGGCCCTCGTGGTACCCTTGGCCAGTGTCCCCTGGCTGCACAGGCTGAGCACCACAGAGCAGAGAAGGAGAGGAGGGAACACACGAAACAGAGCAGAGGGAGACAAGAGAACTGGGAGGAGAGTAGTGAGCAAAAGGGTGAGTAGGAGGAAAATCAATCTGAGCTGTAGGCGGGTAAGAGGTACATAAAGCCATGAAGATGGCAGCAGATTAGAGTCGTGAGTCAAGCACTAAAGCGTGAAACAAGTCTGCTAAGGGTATCCCAGGTTCTTCTAATTCACACAAAAACTTGGGGAAATAACCCCTCTGACACAAACCCAATATTCATCATGTGCAGTAAGTAATGCATGGAGCTGATGCACATATGTGGGGTCAAGTGGTGGCACAGGTTCCAAAAGGGCCCAAAATACAAGGAAAGAATAGAATGGGATTAAGAATTGTGCAAAAATGTAGAAACTGAGATTACTTTGGAAACAATTACCCTGAAAAAGGAGGAATTCGTATGGTTTATATTTACAGAGCCAGCTTAGGCTCTGAAGAGGAATCAGTCCAATCCACCCAGCCTCTGAATTACACTCATGGACATTCTTCCTCAATCAACCACACACACAATAGAGACACCCTGGCAAACCACAAAAGGCCAGTGCCAGATTACACAAAACTTGTGATGTTTTCTGTTGCTGTAAAACCTTATCTGCCTTACTATTTATTTCTGTAAGGCTGTACTTCATAGCACCCTCTAAACTTCCAGTGGCCGTGGATGAAACTCAGTGCTGAACTGGCTGAACATCATGTGGAGACTGTTCCCTGGTGCTTCCCTGTTCATCTCCATCTGCCACGCTGGGAAGAAGAGCCAGAAGGATGCAGTGAGTGACACTCCTCTGCCAAAGACCCTGCAGGCAGCAGCTCATGCCAGGGGCAGAACAACCTCTCCAGGGATAGCACCACATACCTCGTGTACTCAAACCACCCTCAAAAGAGCAAACTCCTTCTCTGACACAGAAAGATCCAGAGATGAATCTTCATCAGCCAGGAAGACGTACAGATCTGCCAAAAACACCAAGTGAGGTTCAGAAATCTGGCATTTCTGTACCAGACAAACGTGTTTTGCATTTCTCTTCTTAAATTCTGAGCACAGTCGTTTCTGCTGACACTCACGGGGATGGCAACACATGGCAGAGGGAAGCTGGGGGCAGCACAGCTCCGTCCACCCCAGTGAGGCTCCTTGCAGCTTCTCTGGCAAGATGAGAGCTTGCAGCAATTCTGAGAGCAAGAACAGCAAACAGCAATCAAGCAGAACCTGAACGTGCTGTTCATCCGAGGGTACAGGTTGAACACTGCAGGGAACCAATGCCCAGCCTCCCTAAAGAAGAGTCAGGAGCAGTTCTCCAGGGATGTATCAAATTATTCTAGAGTTAGGCTGACAGCGTGGCACCTGTGTGAGCCTGTGCAGCTGCTTTTCTCGCTGGGTGGGAGGAGGATTAGTGGAGAGAGAGAAAAGCCATCGGGGAAGGTGCCTGTGTTGTCAGGAGCTGCAGCACGTGCGGCTCCGCGGGTGCTGCACATCGTCCCGCAGTCCCCAGCGGGGCCGTGCCTCTGCTGGGCAGCCAGAGCTGGTGCATCCTCCTGTGGGCACACCCCGGAACAGCAATCCTGGGGGTTGCTTCGGTCCGAATAGCAGCACTTCTGAAGAAGCTGCAGACATTTAATGCAGATGTGCCGACATCAAGATTGCTGACATTTTTATAGACCGACACACAAAGCATAAATCACATTTACCAGCAATCCAGTGCTTAGGCATTTCCACTCTGCTTACTTTGGGAGTTTAATCAAATGAATGCTATCACCATCTAACATCATTAATCAGCCATTTAAAGCAGTAATAGAGGCTTAAAGTAGGATGAGTGAGTGAATTTCTAGTTAGCACATGCTTCTCTGCATACTAATTTTAAGTCTTGAATAGAATCATAAAATATCCTGAGTTGGAAGGGATCCACAGGGATCAGCAAAGTCCAACTGCCAAAGTCCAAGGAGAGTGCATCCTCTCCTTGCCCTTGCTCTGTTTCCAATCAACCTTTGCCACAGCTCCACATGAGCTCTGCTCAGTGATTCCTTTTCTGGAATACTTTCCCATTAACTTCAGGCTTCAAGACATGTCTATGGGGAACAGCATTTCACCTTCCATACGGCACCTTCCTTGGTGCAAACACCAAAGGAATTTCTCTTTCCTGTGTATATGGAGCCTGCAAAGGAATCATGGGAGCTCTAAGCCAGGAAAAGGATAAAAGGATGCTGTGACATGTTATATACATGTATGTGGCCAGTTTATTTGACTGCCTCTATTTTTAGTGTATATATATATATATACACATACATGTATATATGTATACATCCACGGCTATTGGTGCAGGCCCAGTCAAGAACACATTACATAAAATGACACTGTGAGGTGGCTAAAAGCAGCAACTTCCCTCAAAACCAACCAAACTGACTCACTTTCACGTGTCTCTGGTAAAACAGAGGCTGCTGGCACATGATAGATAAAGCCCGTGGGTCCTGGGCACAGCTGCCTCCAGTCCCAGCAGAACTGGGGTGCCATGGCAGGACCTGGCTGCTCACGGGTGGCTCCTCACCTGTTCCTGTGTGCATTTCCATTGCTGAAAATCTGCACAGAGCTGGGTGTCCTCCTTCAAACTGCTCCTGCAGTAGAGTGAAAATAACAATCCACACAACCCAGAGCTCCCTTTATGTCTCAGACCGCTGCTTCCCTGCCCAGACATGCCGCCCATGTGGTGAGAGAGCAATTGGAGGGCAGAACAATCCATTAGGAGCATCTGGATGCATACCCTGCAGCCACAATTTGTCTTTGGTGCTCTTACTTTCTTCTCCTTAATTGTATTCCTTGCCTGCTGCTGTGTGAGCAGCATTTCAGCGGAATCACTTCACTAGGACATATCACTGCTTCAGAGATGATTTAATCTTCGTACAATGCTTTGAATTCATAAGTAACATTATTGCTGTGTACCTTGCTCTCTCCTGGAGGATTCCCCTGCCACTGAGAACTGTCATGGAATTACAGCTAGCACTGCCTGGCAGACTGGTTTCTCCCATCTTCTTTTGCATGCCAGCCAGTCAGGAGAACAGCAGTGTGCACTATCTGGGATGAGATCCCAAAGTAAACGCCCGCACAAAGGGCTCTGAGTAATGTTGTAGTAATTCCTGATCACAGAAGTGCCTCCGGGGAAACATGAGATGGATTCCCTCTTTAAACCACACAAAATAATAGCAGGGTTTTGTTGCTGCTCTAGTCGAGCCAACACACATTCCCTTCCCTCAGAAAGTATGAAAGCAGCAAATTGCCCCAAATGGGTCTGGTTTTGTACAGACAACAATGCAAGTCATAAAATCAATAATATCCCAAAACAATTGCCCAGAGCTGAACAATGGGTGAAAGCTAAGCACAAATAATGCTCCCTCAAGGAAAGACTCATCACAAATCACAGAAGACAGGATGCAGCAACTGCAGAGTGACAGCCAGAAAAGCCAGGATTTTGATTTGTGGCAACACAGACTCATAGGAAGAAAAAAAAGAAAAACCTTCTAGTGAAAAAAAACCAAAACAAACAAAACCCCTAAAGAACAAAACAAAACAAAACCAAAACCCACCACCACAAAAAAAAAAAAAAAAAATCCCAAACAAACAAAAAAACAACCAAACAGGAAAAGGAGGACTTCCTAAGTGTACTCTTGGGGGAATATCTCCATGTTCAAAGAGGTCCAGAGACCCGTCTGTGAGCTCACCTTCCCACTGAGACTCCCAGTGAGAACCTGAGAAGCAATGAAGAGTTTGAGCACTGCAGGGCTAAATCAGTGCAGCTCTTCTGGGAAAGGAAATTCAGAAAGGAAATACAATGGAAAGAGGCACAGAACTCGGGTCGGTGACTTTTAGTCCTCAGTCCTGTCCCTCATTCCCAAACAGCCCTGCCAGGCCCGTGTGGATTTCTACTCTGAATCACTGTGCCGGCAGCACTCGTCATTTCCCACATGCCAGGAACTCCATTCCCTCCTGCTTCCCATCCCACTCCTGAGTGACAGCACGTAGATCTAAGGCTCTCAAAGCGTTCTGTTGAGCCAGATGTGCTCCCTCAGGAGCTGCAGCAAAGCTGGAGGCAGCAGCTCAGCGCTGCTGTCCCGCAGATCCAGCGGTGTGGGTCCCCATCTGTTGGCAGAAGCCAGGAGTAACACTGGAGCTCCTCAGGAAAACAGTCTGGAGCCAGATGGAGTCCAGGGCCCCGTTCTGTGTCAGGCCCCGATTTCACAGCTTGGGGAAAAGAGCTGTTCTCCACATGGGAAACATCCCTGCCCTGCTTGGAGGAGAGGTTTCACAGAAACATGAGCTTGCATAAAATCCATGGATTTGATGGATCACAGCCAGAAAGGGGAATGCACAGGAAACAATTTTTGAATAGCTGGAGTAGGAAAAATCTCCACACGTCCATGTCCTTGCCATGAAGTTTGCATTAGGATTTCTGCATGTCTGTAAGCAGCAGAGGATCCCTTATCCAGGAATAACGGGGCATGCTCCAGGTGCAGCCACTGCTCTGTCGTTGTGGAATTCTCTGCTGGGCTGCACTAACCCCAACTGTGGTAATTAACAATTCACTTGGAATGCAGCCTGGTTTAAAGCCGAGCTCTCTCCAGCAAGTGCCAAACGTGAGGCAGGAAAGAACCTGGGCAGAGCAAAGCTCCCTGGAGAAACCTGTACACAAACACACGAGTCTCCTGCTCATGCTCCTGGTCTCAGGAGAACTTCTAAGGTTCTGCATGACATGCACCCACCCCTTTAATTGACTCAGTGACCAGTGTTCCATCTGAAATTGTGTGTGAGGAGGCACAGGTATCCCCCTGCCAAGGGTTATCCCTGGAGCTGTGGCTGCTATTGATCTGTTGGTTCCTTCTCTCTTGGATATTGATGTTAGGAAACTGAAACTTCCAAAAGATCTGGGCTCAGCCTTCTTGACACTGCAACAGGGCTTTAGCCTAGGGAGACAGCTAATCTACCACTTTTGTCTGAAAGTTTTTCATTTAAGGGGGGAGCAAAAAAGGAAAGAGATTAAACCCTCCACACTTAACATAGAAAGGCACAATTCTTTCAGCACGCAGAATTACCACCATTTATTTTCTGCCTACAAACTATACAAGTTGTAGCATCTGCCCTTTCCTGAAATTAATTTTCAAAACTACTTTTGATTCCGGGTTACCTGAAAGGTATAGAGAATTAAACTCTTTTCCCCCGTTTGGGTTAATTGATAGAGAAAACAATGGAAAGATGAACAGGGAGAGGATTGCTTAGAAAGACAATCTGCATTACCCCCTGGTTTCTGCATATTAGGAAATGAGTCAAACACAAATGTGAACAAATAGGTGTGTTCAGAGCTGCTTAAATACAGAATTACTGATATGTATAACCCTTTCTGCACAGTGGTGTCCCAAACCCTGACAAAACGAGACAAACGGGAACAGAGGCTGGGAAGGAGAGAAGCAGCAGTGGGACAGAAAGGAATGCATTTTTTATGGGGCATGTTGCCATTTTGGGGTGAAGGGGCACCGTGAAAGGTGAGACTGAGGAATACAGGAGAGGACGGAGGAGAAAAGCCCTGAAGCAGAACTAGAAGTACCTGCTGGGAGTGAGCAAGAGCAGGGGCTGTGGGGATGCTCCTCCTCGTGGCCCCACTGTAGGGAGCAGCTGCTGTTTCCCTCAGACACAGATCTGCACTACGTAAGGGTAAAACTAATATTTGGGCTGGGCCATTAGTCACTGTTAAGGGGCCCTTTTATCTCCAGTAATCTCCCTCCTGTCCCACAAACCAGGCTTTGCAGCAACCTTGTGAATACTGCAGTCGAAGCCAAATGTTCAGCCCTGGACAGGAATTAATGTCCTGCCCAGAGTGGGAATTGTCAAAAGCACAAGTAACCTCTGCTGCTTTTTTCAGTCAAAATGTTCCTGATTTTAATTAACTTTGGTTTTATTCTGGTGTGAGGCATTTGAGGCAGGCAATAAAACAGAAAAGTGCTGAAAGACACAGCTCTGGAACTCAGCATCACATTTTTGGTCTAGGAAAACCAAGTCTGTTTGAACAAGACTTTTCTGGCACAGGAGAATTGTGTATTGTTGCTGCTGAAAAAGAAACCAAGTGATCTCTGCAATACCTGCCAGTCCAAAACAAAGATCACTTTTAGTACAGAGCAGCAGCCCATCATCACTGTAAGGGCCAGAATTTTCCACATTTTTATGCTTGATCAGATCAGTAACCATATCTGTTTTCCACTTGCCCTAAATTGCATTATTTGTGAACAAATGTGCATATGGCAGAACAGCACTACTGTCATCCTTAAATATGACCGCTTTATCTGTTAATTCATTTATCTGCTTATTAATGAGCAAAACCGTCGGTTAACAATATCACTCCTGCGCATCCCCCAACTCTCCAGTCCTTCCCCAAAAGGATTTGGGAACCGGGAGACCATTCCGAGCTTTTAAAAGGCCAATCCTGCAGCCCTTCCAAAGCTCTCTAACGCTGTACAGCGCGGTGAATAAGGAGCGATAAAGCAATCCTGTCATGTAGGACAACGGGGGAGGGAGATCCCAGGGAGATCACCAGAGCAGCGACCTCGGGAGCGCCGGGACCCGCAGGGCAGCACCTCGGGCAGTGCCCGGAGGGTCCCGCTGTGCCGTGCCGTGCCGTGCCGTGCCGTGCCGTGCCGGGCTGGCCCCGGCGGCCCCTCCCCAGCTCCGCTGCGGCCCCTCCCCTGCTGCGCTGCTCCCCGCCCAGAGAACCGGGGGAACCCGTCCGGCCGGTCTGGCGGCGGCTCCGGGAGCCGGGGCTCGGCAGGCGCTGGGCGAGCGAGCGAGGGGAGCCGCGGGCCCCGGTGAGGCCGGCGGGGGCTCCTGCCCAGCGGGGCTCGGGGCTGCGGGGCTCGGGGCTGCGGGGGGCGCGGTGCCTCCATCACCCGCGGGGCTGCGCTCGGTGGGGCCGGAGCTGACCACGGGCGCACCCGGAACGCCTTCCCTTCTTTTCTCTTCCCTTCCCAGACCATCAGCCGCTCGGAGCGGGGACCCCGACGCGTTGTCGCGGAGGGTTTGAAGCCCGGCGGGACCCTCGCCGCCACCCCCGGGGTTTGGAGCCCGGCGGGACCCTCGCCGCCACCCCCGGGGTTTGAAGCCGGTGATGGTCGCGCTTAGCGCAGTCTCTCCGCTCTGAAGTTTAAAGCCAGCGCAGGAGTTTGCTGGAAGGGGAGGTAAGGCAGCTCGGCTGTGCCCGGTCTCCCCGAGCCCCCCGGGCGCTGACTTCAGTTGTGGCTCTGGGCAGGCTGTCCCACTCCCGGCTTTCCCCCCATACCTGTGTGTGGTGAGAACAGCCTTCAGGGCTGCGGGCTGATTACTCATTAGTCAGTGTTTATACAGTCATCAGAGCAGCAATAGGTTTCTGCATTAAGGAGCAGTCATTCTGCAATAGAAAATACCGGGCAAGTTACTTGTGAGGTCAGTGACTTGCTTGGAGAACAAAACAAACCGAACCAAACTCGGTGTCTCGATCCTGCTGGCTCGTGCTCCGTGCCTGTGGCTGAAGCAGCATCCCCTGCCTGGAGTCGGGATGGAGCTGTGCCGAACGGAGCTGTGCTGAATGGAGCATTTCCCGCTGGCTCGGGTGACACCGGGAGCGCTCTGAAACCCAAGAGCCGAGCAGCGCAGGGTCCGGTGCTGCCGTGAGTAACACCCGCTCGGCTCTGCAGAACGAGGGGTGTTTGCCTGGGGAGAGCGGGGCCGCTGGGATTTGGGGTGGCCCTAGAGCAGTCCCCACTGTGTGGCTGCTGCTGGAGAGCCCCTGGATTAACTCCCTGTGAGTGTCTGTGCCGGATCAGGCTTGCTCGGGTTTCTGTTTGGTCCTGGGGTTTGATTTGTCTTTGTTCTCAAAGCCTGCTTTAGAAGCCGAGTGGTATCTGGCCATTTTTGAAGTTTTCCTTGTCACCTTCTGCACTGCTGGTCACCTTAGAGTCTGGTTGCTTTTGTACCTGTCCCAGGCCTGTGTTTGTCTCTGTAGAGACTGTTTTCAGTAATTTCTAAACTGTTCTCACTTAATTCTGCCATAAAGACAGCATGTGAATGTTCTGGACCTTTGCTTTGGAGTTTGGGGTGGTGAATTCCAGAAGCCACTTGCACTGAAGTTATTTTAAAAAGAGCTGGAATTTATTTCTCTGCTCTCTTGTTGGTGTGGCTGTTGTCTGAGGGCTGAGAGCTCGAAGTGCTGCCTGCTCTCAAATGTGGAAAGGGGGTTGGTTGTTATTGTTTCAGATCCGAGGGGTTTTGATGTTCTTCCTGGTGTGGGCTTTGTCAGGCCCCTTTTAAATGAGACGCTTTGTGCAGCTGTAATTGAATGCAGGACGTTGGCCAGGAGCTCCTGAAACCCAACCCTGGCTCTGTCGGTGACTTACCCAATGGCCTTGGGCAAATCACTTAACCTCTCTGCTTCTGTGCTTGTCGGGGTGAAGGGCAGGAGTCTCATTCCAGGCAGACCCTCTGAGCCCTCCTGGGCAGGTGTAGCACCGCTTTTGGCAAGCCTAGAGTCCCTCGGAACGTGCGCTGGGTTTGCCCCAGCTGGTCTGATATAAACTTGAAATATGTTTTTCATTGGACAATTTGAGCATTGATGGTGACAGGAAAGATGTACTAATGACTTTACAAAGAGGGTGTGGGTGTTCATATCTTTGAAAGGTCTCTACCAACCTCAAGCCACAAATTTGTCACAGAGCCCAGACACCTTAGGGTCATAGGCCAAATGGCTCCACACAAAGCCTAAGAAATTTTGCAAGGCAAATTAATTTCACGATTTTTCTAAAGAAGAGTTTTTTGTTATTGTGTGCACGCGAGGTGGAGTCAGCCAATAAACCATTTTTACATTGTTCCATTGCAGATGGACCTGCTTTGAAGATGAACACGGGGGATTCTCTGTGAGTGCTGGTGCCAGTGTCTGTGATGCAGTCTGGGCTTCAGTCACACACTCCACTGGATAAAGGTCAGTTTAGGAAGATGGCTCCAGGGTCCATTGCAGATGCTGCCAGAAGAGGTGCATTAATGGCATCTCCAATCCTGGCAGCAGGAAGTAACCTTTATTTAGTCCACTTAAAAATCCCTGCTGGTTCTGATGGTGACTGTGATTGCTAGACAGAAACTCTCTATGAAGTTCCAGAAATGTTCCACTCCAAACAATGCAGTTTAAGCATGCACAACAATAATTATTTTTCCTCTGTTAAGCTCAATATGTGCTGATGTATCAGGTGAACCTCGAGACCAAGGAAACACCCTCTAAAAGGCAGGCTGAAACCCCTTCAGAGAGTGCTGGAACCTGTAGCTTGAGCAAAGGTTACCAACCCTCTTATCTTCTGCAAAGATATCTTGCCTTGCCTTGGACTTTAAATGACGGAACTCTGCAGATCTGTTAATGAGAAATCCTGGGGCAGATAACGGAGAAATGATGATTTTGCTTCTGCAATGGCCCATCTTCAGCCATTTTTGTGTAACCTCAGGCAGCTGGCCTGCACGCTGTGGGTCCTTTCTTGGAGTGTTTTTCTGTTAAATTCTTGGTGTCTGGTAAATCTCTTCCCTGTGTCAAATCCTGTTGGCTCATCAGGATAAATGAATTATATTGGAAAGTCCTTCATACTATTTTCATACAAGTTTTAATAAGTAGCTACACTGGGGAGTACACAATAGCCTCTGCTTCCTATTTTAATTTTTTCCCCAAGATGGAACTTGAACATCTGTCAGCAGCACAGAACTGTACCACCCTCTCTCCTCCCTCTAGAGGGTTTCAGGGTCTTGGTGTCTCAGCTTGCTTGAGCAGGTCTGCATTGTGTTCAGGGGAGGAGCTGTCACCTCCCTGCAGCCTGGTTTGGCACGAGCAGCTTTTTAAAGTAAGATTTTCAGAGCTTGGTGGTGCCAGTGGTACAGTTTTACTGTGGCGTTTGCCTCCTGATGGTGCAGGTGATCAGAGTTATTTGGGCATTGCAGGAGGGACTGGGGCTGGTTCCTTGCAAAGGAGAGATCTGTGGGTGTTGCAAGGTTGGCTGCGTACAATAGCAATTTAAAAGTCTCTTGGAACTGGAATTAGTCCTTAATCCTCAGAGTTTGTACAGCCTCCAGAGCAGTAGTAGGTGCCTGTGTTAAGGTACTATTGTAATCAAACAGATACACTTTGTATTTAAAATGGTGTGTGTGAAATGCGGGGCTGGGTGCACGGCAGCACCCGGTGGTGCAGCCAGGCCTCCCTTGCAGAACAGGATCCCCAAGCACTTCTCAGCTTGCAGGGGAGCTGGAGTCCCTGCTGCTTCTGTCCTGTGACATGCTGTGCTCCCCTGAGCCGTGTGGGTGCATCACTGCCCCACGAGCGTTCTGTCTGCAGCCAGGCTGGGATCCCTCTGATCTGAACCTTCTGGGTGTTCCTGGGTCACGGGGTGTTGGCAGGTTCCAGTGGTGTGTAGGGTCAGGAGCTGGGTTTCATTGCCTTACACTCTTGAGTGGCTCAAAGTACATACCTGAGCTCCTGAGCTCACCTGGAAATAAATCTTCCAGGGCATCCCAGCAGCTGGGCTTTGCCTTCCTCAGGGTGCGTGGGACAGCCAGTGTGTCTGAGAGCAAATGACTCAGGGAAATCATTCCCTTCAAGATATCAGTTTTGGGTGTTCAGTTACTGTAGGGTAGTCATTCAGGGAAGTGACTGGAGCTGTTGTGTGTGAAATAGATCTACAAATTGATCAGCTTTAATATGTAATTTACATGGCAATCTACCTGAAGCTTAGTGCTGTTTGGAGTGAAGGTTATTTCCTCGGCCCGTTTGTGCTGATTCATGCTATTTTAGCTGCTGTTTTCTTTTCCTCTCAAAATGTCATAAAGATTACCTGGGAGGTTTTAGCTGTTCAGAAGACCTTTCTATCTGCCTGTCCAAGCACTTTTTACCAGCCACATCTCACATCTGCTGTGAGTAATCAGTGATCCATCCCATCTACTGGAAGCAAATGCAGGTTTTGATTTGCCATTTCCCTGTAGCAGCTCTGGTTCCAGGGAGATGAGTTGCTGAACACATTTTTAATGAAGGCCCATACTCTGCCAAAGCCTTAGGCTGGGATCCCTGAGGGGAGAGCAGAAATGCAGTATCATGCTGTTTGAAATCTTGGCATCTGACTGTGCTTTGGGGTGTTAAAAATAATCCTAGGAGCATTAGATGGTACCAGTTGGGTCATTATTGAGCTGGAGGGTGGATCATGACCTGAGGGTGGATGCTGGGCTGTCTTTGCAATGCCAAATTTCAGGTCTCAAGTGCTGTTACAGCCATCCCTCAATCCTGTGCCCATGGATGGAAGCTCAGTCTGAAACCTCTCAGCGTGTGAGCTGGGATATGGACTTGAGCCCCTTGAATAGAGGTGCCTGCTCTGGTGGAGCCATGCAGGGGCTCTGTGGGCTCTGATTTCTGCTTGGGTGACAGCCCAGGAGTGTCCTCTCGGGGACTGCTCCCCGCCAGGCTGTCTGTCCCTGTTCCCATTTTGGGGTGCTGCTCCCCACCAGGTTTCTGTCCCTGTTCCCATTTTGGGGTGCTGCTCCCCACCAGGCTGTCTGTCCCTGTTCCCATTTTGGGGTGCTGCTCCCCACCAGGCTGTCTGTCCCTGTTCCCATTTTGGGGTGCTGCTCCCCACCAGGCTGTCTGTCCCTGTTCCCATTTTGGCTCTGACTCTGTTACCAGCGAGGTGAGCAGTGTGGGGAGCTGAAGATGGCAGAATAATTACTGCTGTCTCTTAGGGAAATGTAATTGGAGTGATCACGCATCTGCCAGCAGGTCCTTGTGGGAGCCCCACCCCAGGGGCTGATGTCACACATGGCTTTCTACTGCAGTTTTGGGAGTTTGTGTTCAGCCCTCCTGTGAGCAGGTTTTGTTTTGCAGTGCTGGATGCTCCAGTCACTCCTAGTAAAGAAATAAATCTTACATGTCTGAGGATCAGGCTTTGCATTTAAGTACTTTTTAAATGCCAAGTTAAATCAGTGAAACATCTTGCTGGAGCTTTTTTGTCCTGTTTGAACTCCGGAGACCTGAAGCAGTTCAGAAGGGTCCCTGAGTTACTTTTTGTACTGTTTGAGTTTGCTTTATGATTCTTGCTTAAAACACTGATGTTGTTGTGTTCTGGAAGAACAGAGCGTGGCCAGGTTTGAGCAGCTGTTGGGCTTGGCACTGCCAGAGCATGAGGTAGTGCAGAACGTGGTGCCAAGGACAGGAACATGCAGGGTGTGGGCTGTGCACAGGCTGGGGTGGCCAGCAGGTGTGTAATGGTGAGCCTTGTAGGTCTTTATATCCATGATAAACACAAAATGACAGCTTTGGTGGCATTTTAATCCTTTTGCTATACGTGTCCCTTGTTCTAGATGGATTCATTGACTTCCAGGGCACTTTGAGTGATGACCTGACTTACAAGAAGTCACCCCAGGTTCTTGCAGCAGTGTCATGTGCAGTGACTCTCCAGAGAGGAATTTAGAATAAGGTTGGTTTGGGTTGTTGTTTGCTGCCTCGGAACAAATGCAGTAAGTGGAGTTTTTACAAGGTTTAATTTATTCCAAATGATCTGGTGCTTGCCCTGAGGCAGAAGTAGACACAAAACCTGAGTTACTGAAGCACTGTGGAATTTGCCCTTTCAGTAAATAAATGGATCAGGTATACTTACACCTGTGCTTAATACTATTTTGATCCCCTTTACCTCCCATATAGCCATCCTGCTGTTGGATCAGCAGGATTTGCCAGGCTAGAAGGCAGAACTGGGAGCTGGGCATGCAGTGTGAGCTGATGTTTCTCTAGACTGAAGTGGTTAATGTGAGGTTTTCTCATCTGAAACAGTGTGCAAGCCCCTGTTGTCAAGTCAGGAACTAGAAAACGAGGCCCGTGCAGCCAAGAACCAGCTTTTTAAAGTGTTCTCTGAGTATTTGATCAAGCAGTATTTAACAACCATGTTGTTCCATCTCAGGCCCTCCATGAACATTTCCACAGCCCTCAGAATAGTGACCAAAATCAGTAGTGATTTGGTCAATCAGTGGAATCAGTGACCAAACCCCTTTTTTCTTGCCATGTTTGTGGCCCTGGAGTTTCTGCTGGGTGCTTCCTGCATCCAGGTTCTGCTGGGTGTGTGCTCCCCTCTCTTACCTGCTGCCTCGGGGTTCCTTGGCATCTCTCGCTTCCTCCCATCTCCCCTTTCACATTGTGACCCCTCCCCACCTTCCCCTGACCTTCTGACACGTCCCAGCCAGCCCTTTTCTTCCAGACCAGCTGTCAAGAAACTTAACTCTAAACCAATTTGTCGGCCTGTCAGGGGAGGACTCCTTTGCCCGGGTCCCACGGCAGCTCCCATCTCTCTCCCAACTGCGGGAGCTTTTCCCCCGGCTCCCGGCCAGCCCCGGGCACAATTCCTCTGCCTCCTGCAGCATGCTAATGGTGTGCCCGCAGCACGGAGCACTTGTGCTGCCTGCAGGGTAACGCTTAATGAGATCTCCTCTCTTAACGAGGTTTTCCAGTCGGCAGTTTGGTTCTTTGAGGAGGGAAAGTGACTGCAGTTAATTTAACCTTACCCAGATCACTGGCTGGCTCTGTTCCCAGTGAGCATCCAGGCTGCTGCTGGTGGCACTGGAGGCGTTGCCATGCAGGCACACATCTGTAATGGAGAACAAAGGCAGCATGTTTTTGACATCTCATCTACCCCTTCTCATGACTAATTAGTTCATTAATCATTAAGCAGTTAATCAGTAAAGTTTAATAGGCTAGCAGCTGAATCTCTGTGTGCCAGGGATATGAGCTTGTTTCAGTTGTTGTAGAGTGAGTGCCAGTCAAAGATCTGGTGGCATTTTGTGTTCTAGGGACTGTGCGTGGGAGGAACTTGTTCCCCCAGCAGTCCCCACGAGAGGTGTTAGCAGGACAGAAAGAATTCAAGCATGGAAAAGAGGAGAAATAAACCAGAATATCACAGTGAGGTATTCAGGGGCCTGTGTTTCCTAACCCCAAGGCTATTCAGGAAAACATGATGTGTCACAGAAGTCTCAGGTTCTACACCTGTGTTAGTGACCAGCTGTCACACTCCTGGGTAATTCCATCAGGGAGAAGCCTCCAGCAGCTTGGGTGGCTCTTGGAGCAGTTGTGTGGACTCCTGTACCCTCAGCCTGGTGATTTGTTGTGTTTCGTGGCTGTCAGTCTGTGCTGGGTGGGTCTTGGAGCAGTTGTGTGGACTCCTGTACCCTCAGCCTGGTGATTTGTTGTGTTTCGTGGCTGTCAGTCTGTGCTGGGTGGCTCTTGGAGCAGTTGTGTGGACTCCTGTACCCTCAGCCTGGTGATTTGTTGTGTTTTGTGGCTGTCAGTCTGTGCTGGGTGGCTCTTGGAGCAGTTGTGTGGACTCCTGTACCCTCAGCCTGGTGATTTGTTGTGTTTCGTGGCTGTCAGTCTGTGCTGGGCGGGCCCTGCAGCGCTGTGGCTCGGGAACAAGGCCTGCCTTGGGCTCCCTGCCAGCAGCCTGCCTCTCGAGTGGCACAGTCTGTGCTCATGGAATATTTATCTCGCTCTTATAGGAGATATTGGGGGGGGAGATGATTCAGCTTTGCAAAACCAGTAGCTGAGGGGGATGTCAGCAGGTTTGACTGCAACCCTGCTGGTTGCTGAGTTTGTTAGCAAAGGCAATGCCATGTGGTGAGGCAGGTCAGGGGGCAAGCTGGAGCTGATGTGCAGTTCAGGATTAGGATCACAGCCACTGATGGCTGGAGATGTCCAGTTGAAGCACAGCTGAAGGCACATGGCCATGGGCACAGCTCAGCCCATCCCTCCTCTGGTGCAGCTCAGGGCTGTGCCAAAATGCATCCCCTGGTGTCCCCGGGTGTCTGGACAGCGAGGTGTGGGATCTTGCAGTGACAGACTCTGATGTTCAGCCCGTGGGACGAGAGAGGAAGCGAGGCTGGTTTGGGTGAGGCTGTGACCCCAACCCTGGATGTCTGACCTGGCTCCGTGCCTGGTTCCGTGTCCCACTGTGGCCAAGCAGGGCTCCAGCTCCTGTGGCTCCTCAGGGAATGATGTAATGGCTGCTGGGAGATGAGTTTGTGTGCTCCCCAGTTCCTACATCCTGTGTCGGGAGCACACGGTGTTCCTGGGGCTGCAGTGTGTAATTACATGTAGCAGAACACTAATGAAGGGCTGGCTGGGACAAGAACTGCCCCTGATTCTGCTCAGTGCTGGAAAACCAAACCCGTGCCCCGCGCCGTTCTGGGGTTTCACGTGTGGGGTTTGGTGACCAGCACCAGCAGAGTAGAACTAGAGATGTGGTTTCCAGTACTTGCTAGGGGAGCTCTTTTGCCTGACTTGTCCAACATGCTGGCAGGGCTCTAGCAGCATGATCTCGGAAAGGGATTCGGAGACCACCTTCGAGGAGGATTCGCAGCCCAACGACGAGGTGGTGCCCTACAGCGACGATGAAACCGAGGACGAGCTGGACGGTCGGCAGCCTGGAGCTGAACCACGCCCCAGCCAAGCCAGCAGGGACCCCGAGGAGAGCCGAGAGCCTGGGAAGAAAGGTAAAGCACCATGAGCCTGCTTTGGGCCCTGCACGATGCTGGGTGGGAGGCTGAGCCTCAGGGACCCACTGCACTTCTGTGGTTATTTGTCAGGGGAGGTTTGGAATGGCTTAGCTGACTCTGGAGGAGTACATTGATGGCAGTTCGGTTTAACCAATGCCAGAATGAGACTCAGCTTCATTCCAGCCTGCAGTTCTGTGCCACTGCTCCTTGCGCAAAGATAATGAGCTGCATGGTGACCTCTTGTTAATTAAGGCAGGCCCTGGATGTACGTGGCCTGTGCTCTGGGAACCGTTCAGACAGACCTTCAGGTACTTGGTTTCCCAGTCCTCTGGAAACGGGCTCCAGCATAAACATTTTGCTGTGCTCAGTCAGTGTTTTCCCTGGATTTCTGCTTGTGCAGAGCAGATTTCTACCTCACTGCTCATTCTATAGCCTCATGAGTTTCCTGAAAGGTAAAAGGTGAGTAGGAGGAGTTCAAAGGAAGCGGCAGGTACAGCCTGTGGCCGCTGCCAGCATAAGAACCTCAGTGGGAGGAGCCTTTTGGCATCCCTGCTCTCAACCTCTACCCAAGAAACATCCCTAGCTCCCCTAAATTCCCTTTTTCATGCTGCATCGTATTTTCAATGTAACCAGAGCCTGTGTAATTCATACAGATTTTTTCTGTTTGCGTTGGAACAGTTGATCAGCTCTCATTTCATAACCACCTGTTACGTGTTGTCATTTTACAAGCACCCGTCACATGTTTAGTTTCAGAATTTTTTTATGATGACATCCTTTAAAGTTGATGAATTACCAAAGCAGCTTGCCAAATATTGGGTGTTAGTACCTCACTGTAAAGTAATGCTGAGGAGCTTCCTTCCCGCAGGTTTTACCTCAGACCTAATTTGTCAGTTTTCCATCAGTTTTATCAACACTGCAATGTTTTTGGAATGTGTTAAAGAAATGTTTATGTAGACTTTATGTTTTTCTTTATGCTCTGTCATTTTGAGAAACTTAGTAACTTTCTAAATTCACGCATATAATATTTAACTCAAAACATGCTTCTTCGAGATAAATATTTCTCTGTTATCTTCTGGGCTTGTAACCAAGGTGCTGGAAATGAAAGCTGTGTAGCCACAGGAGAAGTCCAGATATGTCGGTGTAGAATTTGCTCTGTGGTGGGTGGGGGAAAAGCCCTGCCTTGCACTTGGGTTTGGGTTTTGAGGTGTTAGTCACAGCCGTGCCCACGCCTCTGCCGCCGGGAGTTTCACCCGGTGCACGGGCGAGGAGGATCCGTGGAACCAGGAAGAGCAGCGTGGGGACAGTCCCTGTGGGCTGCAGGAGTCAGGACAGCTGCATTTCAAAATCATCCTTCCCAGGCAGGCAGAGCTGCCGGGAGCCGCCTTCCAGACCTGGGAGGGAGCTCCGGGATGAGCTGAGGGCAGAGGGTGTCTGTGCTGAATGGCAGCTGCAGGGCTGGCAGGCAGAGCGGTGCCACAGAGAAGAACGGGCTGGATGCAATTCCCGTTCCCGAGTTTTCTCACAACTGAACAAAACTGGTGGCTGAAGAGATAAAATGAGCGCGCCAGATCAGTATTTTTTAATGGGTGTGAATGAAGAGCATGGCGCGGTGTGGTTAAATCAATTCATTGCCTTCAAAAGGTGAACTGACCCCTTCATTTCCAGCAAGACACACACCCGGGTTGGAGTGCTTAGAGCTTCACAGAGGCAAACCAAAAGAGGGGACAGAAGGGAATTTAGCATGAGTAAATGTTACCCTGCAGGTGTCCCACAGAGCTTTCTTTCAAATGTTAAGCAACGCTTCTCCCTACCTCTGAATGTACTCGCTAATAAAGACAAACAGCCTGGAAATGTCTTGAAAAGGTTTTTTGAAGGATATGTATTATAAAGCAGGTACCAGCCTTGCTTCAGTCGAAAGTACCTTTAAAATACGAACTTGAGAAAAAACCTGAAAGTGGCAGATTTGTTCCCTCATGTTTGTAACCCTTTTCACCCCTTTTGTCCCTTCCAGACTGCAGCTGGCAAGTTAAAGCAAACGACCAGCGCTTCTACGACCAGCCGGGCTTCAAGAGAACAATCTTCCTGTGCTTCAAGAAAAGCAAATATGCGGTAAGTTGTTTTACCCTGAGGTGCTAATTGTCGGGGGAATGCTTCCTTAATCCCGGTAAGATCTTTGCAGTGGATGGTGAGTGGGGTAAAAGCCACCGTTCACAATTCCTCAGTGTTTCCAGCAGAGGGTGGGGAGAATAACTGGATTGGGGTTTTGGAATGGAAAATCAAGCGTCTATCGAGAGACGTGTTTAAGGTGAGATAGAGAATTAGGAACTTAAAAATATGCACTGTACATTTGTGTTGGAAGGAGAAGCTCTGCTGTGTGGCTGATGTTTGGCTTTCTTCCACAGGGAAATGCAATTAAGACATACAAGTACAACCCCATCACTTTTTTACCTCTGAATCTGTTTGAACAGTTCAAGAGAGCAGCCAACTTCTATTTCCTTGTTCTTCTCATATTGCAGGTAAGCAAGATGGAGAGTACTCACTGTGAAGGGAATCTGAGCTCAGTGATGTTTGTGACACAATTCAGTGCTGTCCTGTCAGGGAATTGAGGGGCACTGTCTGAACTGCTGCAGAGACCAAGCCCGTCATAACAGAAACCTGCAACAAATCCTGCAACAAATGAGCTGGTTGCACAGAATTAGAATGAACTCATTGCAGAGCTCATGAATTTCATGTGGAAAAGATGTTTCTTGGGTTCATCTCATAAATCAGAAGCACCACCACATTCTATGAGCCGGTGCAATTGTTAAAGGGAAGCTGATTCCCAAGTGGTGTAACAGCCAAACTCCTCCCACAGAGTTTTGGTCATTTTCACAACCTGACTTAAAATTCTCTCTGCTGTGTTGTTTTTTTCTCTAGTCAGGTCACTATGAAGTATCTCTGATTTAAATTTGATTGATGATCTCGTACTGACCTGATTTTATTGGTCTTTTGCAGTCGATTCCTCAAATAACCACCCTGTCATGGTACACAACACTGGTGCCCTTGCTCTTGGTGCTGGGAATAACTGCAGTCAAAGACCTGGTGGATGACATTGTAAGAACCACGTTGTGCCAATACAAAAAGCCAAACCCTGCCAGTGCAGCTCACTTCTGCTGTGGCACGGGGCAGGGAGTACATTGTTTGCTCCGGTTTCAGGCTCGTCACAGGATGGACAACGAGGTCAACAACAGGACGTGTGATGTCATCAAGGATGGAAGGTTTGTATGGTCCCCTCTGAGCTCTGTAAGTGATGATCGTGCCCCTGTTGCTAAGCTCTGCCACAGATCTGAAGCTGTAGGTGATAGGAAAGGCTCAGCTCTGTTCTCTACTGCCTGTCTGAAAACCTAATTGAAGCTGGAAGAGAATTGCTTCAAGGAGTAATTTAAAGAGTAATTAATTCTCCAGGACTAAATCTGTGCTAAGAGCAACTTCTTTGGAGAGAAGGACAGGAATTCACAACTAGGTGAAGTGGGAAGGTCAGTAGGTTGAATTCTGAGCTGTAGACCCTCAATAAATTGCAGTTTCTGAGAAGCAAACCCACAGCACACCAAAAGGTCATTTTAAGATTTATAGAGTCCATCGTGTTCTAGATTAAAGAGTAACAATTATTAAACTATCTTTGGTATTAGGTTCAAAGCCACTAAATGGAAAGATATTAAAGTTGGTGATATCATTCGTCTGAAGAAAAATACTTTTGTTCCTGTAAGTGCTTCAGATACATTTGTTTTAAGAGAACTCTGTAGGAATTTTTGCCTGGCTTTATCTGATGTCTATTTATTTGTTTTGTAGGCTGATATTTTGCTGCTGTCCAGCTCAGAACCAAACAGTCTGTGCTACGTGGAGACAGCTGAACTGGATGGGTGAGGTTCCACTCAAGGATGTCTTGGAGTTCATTTGGGCTGAGTAGGAAAAGAGCAAGGATTGTGTGTGTTAGAGTCTGCTTGCTAAGCCACACCTGGGGAGCTGTATCCAGCTGCTGATTCCCACAATTCAAGAATCATTAAAACTTCTCCACTGGGCTGCTACAGACACATCAAAAGTGTTGGAGAATGTGACATAGGAAGCAAGGGGGAAGGACATGGATTTATTTTTTACTTTAGTGTAGGTTGCCCAGAGAAGTAGTGGTACCTTAATTTAATTGTGTTTAAACTTCTCTCCTGTATCCATGGTTTTAATAAAATCACCTTTTTATCCTTTCTTCTTAGTGAGACTAACTTAAAATTCAAAATGGCCCTAGAGGTGACACACAGACACCTTCAGGAAGAAAGTGCCCTGGCAGACTTTGATGGTTGGTACAATTCTACACCTAATGCTATTAGAACCTAGCTCAAATCATTTGCAAGTCAAAAGAGTAAAGTAAAGCTACTTTGATGGTGGGTGCAAGTCAATGCATTTGGATTTAACTTGTACACTAAACACATTCTCCAAATTTTCTAGGTCTGGTTGAATGTGAAGAGCCCAATAACCGACTGGATAAGTTTACAGGAACGTTATCCTGGAGAAACTCCAATTATTCCCTGGATGCTGATAAGATTTTGTTGCGTGGCTGTAAGATCAGGAATACAGACTTCTGCCATGGAATGGTCATATTTGCAGGTGTGTAATGTTTCCCCACTACAAGCACACCTGCAGAGTGAAAAAGAATCTTCATCCTATAGACACCAACTGTATTTCATGTCCCAGTTTGGTAAAACTCTAATACTGACATGTGTTTGCTTATCCTATCTTCCCCTTTTTTAATTTTTCACTCTATTTTTAGGTGCTGACACAAAAATAATGAAAAATAGTGGAAAGACAAGATTTAAAAGGACAAAAATTGACTCCCTTATGAACTACATGGTTTATACTGTAAGCCTCTTTGTTTAAAATTCAGACTTTAAGTGAATAGCGATTGCAAAGTTAGGCAGCTTCTTCCTGTGTGTATGTAATAAATATGTTTTGACTTTTTTCTGGCCTGCTGAGCTGGGATGGAGTAGGAGGAAATCTGAAAGGTGCCTTTGTGGGAAATGTTTGCTCCATTTCTCCTCACAAATACCTGTCATACTCTGTTTGGAACGTGGGGATCTGGGATTTAATTTGAGCAAACGCTTCTGAGGAGTGAGAGGCCTCTCTGTGCCTGCAGATCATCGTGGTCCTTATCCTGCTGTCGGCCGGGCTGGCCATCGGGCACACCTACTGGGAGCAGCAGGTTGGCAACTCCTCCTGGTACCTGTACGATGCCCAGGACGCGAGCCCTGCCTACCGGGGCTTCCTCACCTTCTGGGGATACATCATTGTCCTCAACACCATGGTGCCCATTTCCCTCTACGTGAGGTAGGGCAGTGCCTGAGGAGGTGTCGTGGCGTGCCACTGCGAGCTGCAGCTGGGAGTGAGAACGTTCCTTCTCTTTCATTTAGTGTGGAAGTGATTCGCTTTGGCCAAAGCTATTTCATCAACTGGGACCTGCAGATGTACTACCCCGAGAAGGACACGCCTGCCAAGGCCAGGACCACCACGCTGAACGAGCAGCTGGGGCAAATCCAGTACATCTTCTCTGACAAGACTGGAACCCTCACGCAGAACATCATGACCTTTAAAAAGTGCTGCATAAATGGGCAAAGATACGGTAAGTTGTGCAAAGCCTGTGCAAAGGAGGAGGAGGACGAGGGATTTTAATACCTGTTGGAGGTCAGGTACATACAAGTTCTCTTAGTTCCAGCTGAACTTCCACAATTTAGACCTGGCACTGGGTAAAGCATCGGGTTAAATTGTTGGAGTTTTCCCACTTACAAAGTGGAAATTAAGGAACTTTAGTGTGAACATCTCAGCTTTCAGAAAAACTGAAAATTGGTAATTTGCACAATTTTTTGTACAAATTTACTTTCACTAGAAATGCTCTGGGGACAAAGAAACAGACAAGGAGATGTTAGTGTGAGCAGCAGTCTGTCCTTCTCCTTTCCTTCCAGTGGCAGGGCAGTACCTGTGTAGATGTGTTTCCCTTGGTGGTGGGCTGTAGGAGCTTTGTTGTGCCTGGTGCCCCTGAGTGTGGGTGCTTGCCTTGCAGGAGACTGCCGGGACGCAGCAGGGCAGCTGCAGAGCCACCCAGAGGTAGGTTCGTGCCAGCCACCGCCGTGCCCTGTCCCCGGGGTGAGAGGTGCGGGTGGGCACAAAGCAGCGGCACCGTGCTGACCCAGACTCTCTTCCCCTGTTTTCTGAGCAGCAAGTTGACTTCAGCTGGAATGTGTACGCAGATGGAAAGTTCTTATTCTATGATCACTATCTGATAGAGCAAATAAAGTCTGGAAAGGAGCCAGAAATCCAGAAGTTCTTTTTTCTGCTTGCTATTTGTCACACAGTCATGGCTGACACTTCTGATGGTGAGTGTGGCTTATGGGTAGTTTGTTTTCCTTGTGTAGCAGAAAACAGTAATTCAAATCCAGTTCCACAAGGGAGACATCTGCAACTAATGCTGATACCATAAGGGAGGAGTGTTAGGCTGCCCTTTTAAATTAAACAAAACTAAATATAGGGGTGATCAGCTATTGAATTTGTGAATTCATGGGTTGGAAGATTCACTTACAACATGGAATATGAATATTGCTTTACTCCCATCTTTGTGAAATCTCCATGAAACCAACAGTGTCCTGTCCTTTCTCGTTCCTAATGTTTTTGGGGTGGTTTCCACTCACTATGTTGGTGTCTCTGGCCAAGGATTTGTCTTTTGGAGCTTCTTTCGAAAATGTTTAAATGACTGGATTGAGAAATTAGGATATTGAGGTAGAAAACGTGGAGTTTTCCTTTAGCATGTGGAGGGCAGCAGGCTGAGGGCTGATCCTGTTTGGGAAGTACGTGTCACAGACTGGGGGTTGTGGTCCCTGCTGTCTGCATGGCCCCTGCTGTCTGTGTGTCCTGCCGGCGGGTGCTGCAGCAGTGTCCAGCTGCACGCTCAGCTGTGTCCTGGCTGCAATCCTGCAGGTCAGCTCCAGTACCAGGCAGCTTCCCCGGACGAGGGGGCCCTGGTGACGGCGGCGCGGAACTTCGGGTACGTGTTCCTGTCCCGCACACAGAACACCATCACCATAAGTGAGATGGGGGTCGAGAGGACCTACGACGTCCTGGCCATCCTGGATTTCAACAGCGACAGGAAGCGCATGTCTGTCATTGGTAAGCTGACTGCCACCAGCATGGAGAAGGTCGCGTGTTTAGGGGTGAAAAGGATGTGCAGGGGAAGCTGGGGTCCAGAATTCACAGCTGTGGGACAGTCCTGGGGCACCTTTGAGCCCTGAAGAAGAAACGCCATTTTGTACTTTGGTACTTGGCAGTAGGCTGAAGAATCCAATCTGAAACGATTCCTTTATATACGGGTGCCAACTGTGCTGTTTCCCTCCACAGTGAGAGAGTCCGGTGGCAATATCAGGCTGTATTGCAAAGGGGCTGATACGGTGATTTACGAGCGGCTGCACCCCAAGAATGTAAAGAGAGAAGCCACAGAAGAGGCGCTTGATGTATGTTTGTATTTTGTATGCTCTTTTTTACACAAAAATTGTTTAGTTCTGACAATAGTGTTATTAATATCCTTTTCCTAAGCTATTAAGACAAATGGAAACTTGTAGTTGATTCTGAAAGTTGGACTTGTTCTGTCAGACTTGTCAAATGCTCATGTTCTTACCCTCGTGTTTGGATTGCAAATGAAGAGTTTTCTTTTGTGGATATGTGTGGTTTTAATTCTTTTCCAGGTCTTTGCAAATGAAACTCTCAGGACACTCTGCCTGTGCTATAGAGACATAAGCCAGGATGAATTTGAGGTGTGGAATAAAAAGTTTATGGAGGCTAGTTTAGCTACAAGTCACCGGGATGAAGCTCTGGACAAAGTGTATGAGGAAATAGAAAAAAACTTGATTGTAAGGAGCTGTACATTTTTAGTACATTTCAATTCTTATATTAAAAGAAACATGTTTCAGTGCTACTAAGCACCTGTATTTCAAATGCCTTCCAGCTGCTTGGTGCAACAGCTATTGAAGACAAACTGCAGGATGGAGTTCCAGAAACTATCTCCAGACTCTCCAAAGCAGACATTAAAATCTGGGTGCTTACTGGAGACAAAAAAGGTGGGGTTGCTTACAGCCAAACAGCTACAAACAGGAGGATGTTTTCCTGTTCTTCTACACTGTGGCATTGAAAGGGAATTTTCATACTGAAACGTAAATCAGAAATTACTTAAGAGCACTTGAGGAGCTTCTGGCTGCTCCTAACAATTACTTGTGGCAGAACTTTCAGTAAATACTTCCCTCTGTTAATTTTTTTTGTAGAAACTGCTGAAAATATTGGATTTTCTTGTGAACTCTTAACAGAGGAAACGGCCATCTGCTACGGAGAAGATACCAGGCAAGTAAAAGCACAGAGCAGTTAGTTTTCAGGATTTTCAGCCTGGGACTGACCTAGCTTAAAGTTTATCCTTGACTTTTTAGTACAGTTTGTCCCTCTCTTCCCAGTGCTCTCCTTCAAACGAGGCTGGAAAACCAGAGGAACAGGGCTGGATCCAGTCCACATTCCTCTCTCAGAATGAACGAGCCATTCTTCCAGGGCAGCAGAGACCGGGCTCTAATCATCACTGGCTCCTGGCTGGTATGTACAAAGGCTGTTCTCCCGAGGGTTTGGGGTTTTGGGGCATCACCAGCCTACAGAGGCTCTCACTGAGGACTCTGTTCCTTTGTCTGCACGAGCAGTTCATTGAAATGCCACAAATGGATGCTGGGAGCATAATGACCTGGGCGTGTTGTTAGGCAGTGCCTGGAGTAGGACTGGAAATGGTGCAGAAGAGAATATTGTAAGTTTTATTTTTTTCACAGAATGAAATCCTGCTGGAGAAGAAAAAGAAGAAAAAGAAACTTAAACTGAAATTCCCCAGAACAGCAGAAGAGAAGAAAAAACAAACGGAGAAAAGGAGAAGGGCAGAGGCCTACAAGGAGCAGCAGCAGAAGAACTTTGTTGATCTGGCCTGTGAGTGCAGGGCTGTGATCTGCTGCCGTGTGACACCCAAGCAGAAGGCCATGGTGGTGGAGCTGGTGAAGAAGTACAAGAAGGCCATCACCCTGGCCATCGGGGACGGGGCCAATGATGTGAACATGATCAAAAGTAAGGCAGCTGTCAAGCTCTCCCGCTAGGACAGATCTCCTCTGGCCTGCTCCTGCGGTCTCTCCACTGTCCCTCTCTGTCAGAAGACTCTTCCATCTGCTTTGCTGCCGTGGGCCTTTTAGCTTCTGTGCCTGTTTCCCTTTCTGAGGAAGCACTTTAGGAAATGGTTAGTGGTTTTTCCTGATCTATTTTTTTTCCTGTAGTCATTACCTAAGCAGGAATCTGTTCTCATGCTGTGTGTTACACAAGTGTAATGTAAAGACCAAAGCAGTAGCTTAGCTGCCCCTTGCCTGGTGGCATTAGCCATCCCACATTGTACCTGCTCTGCTTCCCAAAAGATGCAAGTGAGAAAAAACCCTCTAGGATAGGGTTTATGTCCCAAGAGTGTTAGTAAACTGCCTGGGCAGTTTGTTTAGGACTTTACTCACTCTGTCTCATCGCTTGGTTCTGCTTTGGTCAAATTTCCCAGGTGCGTTCTGACAGAACAAGCACCGAGAGACAGTCCAGGTGACAGTAGGAATGGCCCTGGTGATGTTCCCATCCCTTTGTCCAACCTAGTGTGTGGTGTTTGTCTCCTTCACCCAGCTGCCCACATCGGAGTGGGGATCAGTGGCCAGGAGGGGATGCAGGCTGTCATGTCGAGTGACTACTCCTTCGGCCAGTTCCGCTACCTCCAGCGGCTGCTGCTGGTCCACGGGCGCTGGTCGTACATCAGGATGTGCAAGTTTCTGAGATACTTCTTCTACAAGAACTTCGCTTTCACACTGGTCCACATCTGGTACTCGTTCTTCAATGGCTTCTCTGCTCAGGTAGGAGGGTGTGCTCATGTGGGATAACAAGCAGATGTTCTGTCAGTGTGGAACAGCAAAGGCTTAACCTGGGAAGGGTCAGGAACGTGAAGTTGTCACTAGTGATTTCTGCAAGAGGATGCAATGAGTACTGAGCGAGTTAGTTACAGGCAGTTAGGTATGATTCCAGAGCACTGAAGTGCTCTGGTGGTACAGGGAGGAAGATTTGGAAGGAGTGGGGCAGCTTAACACAGACTAAAGAGCTTCAGCAGAGCCTTGAGCCAAGTGCTGCTGCCTTTGGGTGAACACCGAGACAGGGAACTTAAAGCTGTAGTAGAGCACATGTGAGTTTCTCAGGAGCTGGAGGGGAAGGGTGTAATAAACTGAAATCACTACGTCCTGCAATTGGCCCTCTCTTGCAGACAGCCTACGAGGACTGGTTCATCACACTGTACAACGTGCTGTATTCCAGCCTCCCGGTCCTGCTCGTCGGCTTGCTCGACCAGGTATCCCCATGTGGTTACAACAGACGAATCCAAAGGCACCATCACCAGGGCTTTAAGTTACATTGGTTGTCCACGAAACAAGAGGGGTTTGGTTTGTGGCTTTTAAGAATGTCTTCCTTTTGCATTACTCTGTGCAAATCCCTGCTGTTGGAAAGAGAAAGGGATCTGCCATTCCCTTTGGGACACTGTATATAGTTCAGCTTCTCACTCTCCAGAGCTCAGGCTGAGAACAACAATTCACAACTTTCTTTTTCTTTTTCTTCTTTCTTAAGGATGTGAGTGACAAACTGAGCCTTCGCTTCCCCAGACTTTATATTTTGGGTCAGAGAGATTTACTTTTCAACTACAAGAAGTTCTTTATAAGTTTGCTCCATGGAGCTCTAACTTCACTGATCATCTTCTTCATCCCGTACGGAGCCTACCTTATATCTATGGGACAAGACGGAGAAGCCCCTGCAGATTATCAGTCCTTTGCTGTCACAGCAGCATCCTCTCTGATATTTGTTGTCAATTTTCAGGCAAGTAAGCTTGGTTCCCTGAGCTCTGGTGCTCTGAGAATACTTTCTGCTCACTGTTCAAATTTCTCTACTAGAAAGGTAGCAACATGCAAAAAGTAGTTGGCATTATTTGGAATTAAGAAACTCATTTGGCACTTCTGTTTACTTTTAGATTGGCCTGGATACGTCTTACTGGACTTTTGTTAATGCTTTTTCAGTATTTGGGAGTATTGCACTTTACTTTGGGATCACATTTGACTTCCACAGTGCCGGAATCCATGTTCTCTTCCCTTCTGCCTTTCAGTTCACAGGTCAGTCCTGGTGGTTTGTGGTTCTCAATCCTGTCCCATGCAGCTTTGTCATAAATTAACCTTTGCTCCTTTTATTCCCAGGAACTGCTCCGAATGCTCTGCGGCAGCCGTACCTTTGGCTTACCATGATTTTATCCATTGCCATTTGCTTACTGCCTGTAGTGGCACAGCGCTTCTTATCCATGACAATCTGGCCTTCAGAGAGCGATAAAGTGAGTGAAATCTGGTGTTTGGGTGAACATGGCAGGTGTTTATTCACAGGGGCTGGTGTCAGTACTAAGGTGCCCCATGGCAGGGGATAGGACGAGATGGGCATTAAGGTCCCTTCCAACCCAAGCCATTCTGGGATTTTATGATCATGTTAGAGACAAGCAAGGGATGGTGCCCTTGGGAGAGCGACACAAGCCTGGCTTGGGTCCCCTGGATGGAGGAGTGGCTGCAGAGCTGGCCAGAGGCTGCAGCTCAGTGGGGGCTGTTTCCTCATGTGCCTGGCTGAGAGCTGGTGATGCCACTGAGACGCCACGAGGCTGCTGAGGGTCCCAGTGTGGGTTTAATTGAGGCTGGGCTGGAGTGCCAGGGTTACACGTCAAGAGTGTAGGGGATAGATTTGGCTACTTCTGCTCTGCCTTGAGCCAGCACACAGCCATGAAAACAGCTCAAGGCGTGGTGATGCTGCCTAACGCACGACCCGCCGCGTGTTTGCGTGCAGATCCAGAGGAACCGTCGGAAGTACCTGCTGGAGGAGCAGCAGTGGAAGCGGCGGCAGAGCGCCTTCCGCCGCGGCGTGTCCGCCCGCCGCTCCGCCTACGCCTTCTCGCACCAGCGCGGCTACGCCGACCTGATCGCCTCGGGGCGCAGCATCCGCAAGCGGCGCGCCCCGCTGGACGCCGTGCTGGCCGGCCGCCCCGCCTCGGGGGACCCGCGGGACAGCGGCTGAGGGCAGCCCTTCGGCACACACAGCCACTGCAGGAACTGTCCGAGCTAACGCGCTCGGCGTCTGGTATAACCGCCTGGCATAAGGATGGGAAGATTTTGATGTGTTGGCACAGCAGTTTCTGGGTTTGGACTCCTGGGAGCACAGAAAGGCCAAGTTCTCAGTGGAGCTACTGATCCTCGTGCGAGTGCTCCGTGTGACAGTGAAGGATACGTCTGCTGGGAATGGAAACCCAGCGTTAGTTTTTAGGGATGCCTGGAATTGCAGACTTCTCACTTTTTAATGCTATGTTGGTATAAAACTGTGTCTACATTTCATACTTGTCATGGAAAGCGGTTTCGCTTGTGTGCTCCATTTCATTAGCTGCTCAGACATGATGGCACGTGGGCTGCTCGGCCCTGGAGGGCCCTGGGTGCTCCTCGGAGCTGTCACAGCTGAGCTGGGTGTCTGTGGTGATAAACTCCAGCCAGTGTAAGATTGGATTGGGAATCAGGATGGATCTCAGCTCTGGAAGCTGCTCCTGGAGCTGGCACAAGCTGTTCATTTCAGTTCTGGACACAGTGATGGATAACTAGATCAGCCACTTTCATTGGAATGTGTTTCAGTTGCTGGTGCCTCAGTTCTTGCAGTGTAAAAAGTGGTTTTACGAGTCTGTTTGCATTTGCACATTCTTTACTCAAGTTGAGGTGTTTGAATGTTTGACTTTTATCTACTTCCCCCTCCCGAACTAAAGCTAATTACTGAAACGGTTTTATAGTAAAAATTATGACCTACAGCTCCCATTCAATGGAATGTACATTTCAAAAGCGTAATGCGAATAAATATGCAAAAATCTACTTCCATGCACTGACTCCGGGGGGTCAGAGTGGACCAGGCCGACGTGTCAGAGGTGGCGGGGCGGCGGGGAACGGAAGGGAAGGGCAGGGCAGGGCAGGGCAGGCGGGGCAGGCAGAGCAGGGCGGGCGGCTGACGCAAGGCGGCGGAGCGTTGGCTCAGCCCGCCCGTGATGCAGTTCCTGCGCCGCGGCCATGGCGGGGGACGTGCTGGGCAGGACGGCGGCGCTGACCCTCGGTGAGAGCGCGGGGCACCCCGCACCCCGGCCCCCATCCCCATCGCCATCGCCATCGCCATGCTCGCAGCCCCGTGTGCGGTGCCCGCGCCCCGGGGCGCTGCGGCGGGGCCGCACCGGGAGCGGCCGCAGCGCCGGGCCCGCCCGGCCGGGCCCACCCCGCTCCCGGCGCTTCTCCTTTCGGTCCGGCCCGCCGAGCCCGGCGCTGCCCGGGCTGTGCCCAGGCCCCTCTCCCTGCTTACCTGCACCGAGCTGCTCCCGGGAGGCGCTGCTCCTTCTCGCTCCCGAGGGCTCGGTACCTCGGGGACCCTGGAGACCTTACCGACCACGCTGCATGGATTGGGTTTTTAAATGAAGTATATGACATAATTCTTATCTTGACTGACCAGTGGTGCATTTGAAGGTTTATCACTGCTGATAAGCATCAAGATTTGGTGTAATAGAAAGGGTTGGGTTGGAAGAGGCCTTTAGATCACCTCGTCCAGCCCCTGCAGTGAGCAGGGACACATCCGTGTGTCCATTTTCTCTCTCATAATGTGCTTTGAGTAATTGCCCGTATTTGTCGTGTATCCCAGAAGAGCTGTATGTGTCTGAACGAGAGGGCAGCGACTCCACTGGTGATGGAACGCAAAAGAAACCATTCAAGACTGTCTTGAAGGTGAGTGTGCAAAACACGTGCTTTGTTTGGCAGTGTGGGATGTGTTCTGGGGCAAGGGATGGCCCTTGTATTTTTAAATGTGAGTTTCATACCTGCTTTTGCAACCTGAGCAGGAGCAAGGTGCTGCTCAGGCTCTATAAGGATGATTTTGGTTCACTTTGGTTATTTTCCCCCTCTTTTTAGGCATTGATGACAGCAGGAAAAGAGCCATTTCCTACAATTTATGTGGATTCCCAAAAAGAAAATGAGGTGCTGTGGCATTGAAGGGTTTCCTAGTGGGGATTATTTAGATTATTATCCTGGTGTGCAGGGACACAGTGTAATCTGCTGTCTCTTGCTCTCTCCTTGAATTCTTTAGAGATGGGCCATCATTTCCAAATCACAGATGAAGAATGTCAAAAAGCTATGGCACAGGGAGCAGATGAAAAATGAGGCTAAGGAGAAGAAGGAGGTAGGTTGCACAAGGAACAGAGCACCATTGTTTTCCAAAAACATTACAGTGTCATCATAATTCCTGCCCCTCCAAAAAAGCTGCAGGTTGTTGCTCACTGGTGCCATTGTTTCACATGTTATTTACAACATGTTATTTACAACTGGCCTGGTTACAGCTGTTTAATAAGTAATTTTATTCAAACCAGGCAGAAGATCTCTTGAGAAGAGAAAAGAACCTAGAGGAGGCCAAGAAGGTCGTTATCAAGAATGACCCCAGTCTTCCAGAGCCCAAGTGTGTGAGTATGATCCCGTGCTTTGGCACGTGGGCTGTGCTGGGGCATCTGGTCAGCACAGAGCTTGTGCTGCTCTGGGGTGGGGTCTGGATTAACTCTTAAGAGGTGCTGAACCATTCCCCTGTTCAATGGCTTTTTTTCCCTGCCTCACAGGTGAAGATCAATGCTCTGGAGGCTTACAGAGGGCAGAGAGTGAAGATTTTTGGCTGGATCCACAGGTTACGGAGGCAAGGTAAAGCACAAGCATTGTTGAGCCCGTGCAGGGAGATAGAACAAGTACAGTGGCCTTCAAAATTTGGACCCAGAATGAGTCTGACAGCACCTGGTCTCAAATTTTTAAACCAGTTAGGTGCCTTTGATTGATCTCAAGGATCACTGCAACACTGACAGTTCCCCCTAATGTGTGGACATATAGACATTTCTTAGTTCAAATTCTGTGGGATTGTCAGTTTGGAGGCTAGTGCTACAGAATTTCCTCAACTTCTGTGCTTCAAGCTAGTCCTGCCAAATGAGGAGCTAACCAGCAGCTGCTCATAGTGAAACCAAATTCCTTCTCTTTTTAACTAGGGAAAAATCTGATGTTTATTGTCTTGAGAGATGGCACAGGGTTTCTCCAGTGTGTCCTTTCTGATGAGCTGGTAAGTTGTGATCAGTGTGTTCTGTCATTGAGTTCATACCTCATCTGGTGTTCTGTTATGTAGATGTTGTTAAGTTCTCCTTAAGCTGCTGACTCAGTTGTGTTACTGTTAAATTGTATGTCACTGCAGTTGGGCAGTGTGAGAGCTGTGTGGAAGTGCCTGTGTGCTAACCTGTGACTCCAGCAGATGCCATAGGGAAGTCAGCAATGAGATCTTGCTCACCTGTGCCCTTGTCTGTCTCGCTGCAGTGCCAGTGCTACAACGGGCTGGTGCTGTCCACGGAGAGCAGCGTGGTGGTGTACGGCACGCTGAACCTCCTGCCCCAGGGCAAGCAGGTACAGCAGCTCCTCCGGCTCCTCCTCCTCCCTCACGGGTCACTGGTGTCCTGAGGGAGGCACAGCAGAGGTGGGAGGAACCATTGGATTAGTTCAGAGGGAAAGAACAAAGCTCCCAAAGCTGTGCTGTCCAGTGTGAGACAGATGAACTGTGTGACTTTTCTGCTCTGCCTGAAACCACTTTCCACTGATAGACAACTCCTAGACTATAAAATGGTATAACATTTAATATTTATGTTAATTAAATAGCGTGGTTTCACTTTCCTTAACAGGTTTATTTGGTTTTTGTTTTGTGAGGCTAAGAATTCTTTCACATCTCTTTTACTGAGGTGTGTTTGTAGGGTCGACCCAAGGTTAGGTAATGTGAGTCCCCACTATCACATTTTGGTGGGTTAGCCTTTGAAAATCTGCATTTCTGCCCTGAAAACTGCAGTGAAGTGAAGTGGTTTTAGCTCACCTCACAGGTTGAGCTGGAAGTGCCGCTTGTCGGGGGTGGAAGGCGGCTGTGACCCACACGGGGGCGCCAGTGAGGGCAGAACTCGGTCCCACTTCGGGGGGAAGGACCTTAGAGCTCCAGAGCCAGCCCTGCCGTGGGCAGGGACACCTCCCGCTAGCCCAGATTGGTCCAAGCCCCCTCCAGCCGGGCCTTGGACACTGCCGGGGTGAGGCAGCCGCAGCTTCTTGGGGCAGCCTGTGCCAGGGCCTCACCACCCTCACAGGGAAGAATTCCTGATGTCCCATCTACCGTGCCCTCAGTCCCCAAGGGGAAGCCATTGCCCCTTGTCCCATCACTCCAAGCCCCTGTGAAAAGACATCCAAGGGGCAAGCAGTGGACCTTTTCCCACTGGGTTGTGTTTGTCTCCCTTTGGCAGGCTCCAGGAGGCCACGAGCTGAGCTGTGACTACTGGGAGCTCATCGGCCTGGCCCCGGCAGGAGGGGCTGACAATCTGCTCAACGAGGACTCGGAGGTGGACGTGCAGCTCAACAACAGGCACATGATGATTCGAGGCGAGAACATGTCCAAAATCTTCAAGGTGCGCTCCATGGTCGTGCAAGCCTTTAGGGATCACTTCTTTGCCAACGGATACTATGAGGTAAGTGTGTGTTCCCTGGTCAGCAAGTGACTGCTCTGGTGCCCTGGCTCACCCGTGTCCTCAGTTCTTCACTCAAGCAGTGACAGCCCTGTTCTCCTACAGGTCACACCGCCAACCTTAGTGCAGACGCAGGTGGAGGGAGGCTCCACCCTGTTCAAGCTGGATTACTTTGGTGAAGAGGCATACCTGACCCAGTCATCCCAGCTCTACCTGGAGACCTGCCTGCCAGCTCTGGGAGATGTCTTTTGTATTGCTCAGTCCTACAGAGCTGAGCAGTCCAGGACCCGCCGGCACTTGGCAGAGTATGGACAGTTGTCTTGTTTCTTTTTAAACAGCTTGATTTCCTTTACAGTGTGGGAGTAAGAGGGGTTTGGGTTGTGGGTTTTTTAGATGAGTTTGTTTCATAGCTAAGGATGTGTTGCTTGTATGTGACTTTGCAGTGGTGTGGCTCTGTTTCAGGTACACTCACATCGAAGCTGAATGTCCTTTTATAAGTTTTGAGGATTTGTTGGACCGCCTGGAGAACCTGGTGTGTGATGTTGTAGACAGAGTGCTGAAGTCACCTGCAGCAAGCTTACTGTACGACCTCAACCCGGTAGGCAGCAGCGATGGGAACAGCCAGGAAAACAGGATCTAAAGCCTTTCCTACTCAGCACATTCCTTGGGGAGATGCAGGGCAGTGAGCTTACTTACTGTTTGTAATGGCAAGAAGAATATTAAACATAATAAGAGGGAAAAAACTGCAAGGCTGGTAAAGACCAAAGCAGGGAACTGTGGGGGAACATGTTCCCTGCTAGCATGCTCCAGAAGCCACCAGTGTGCCAGGATTTATGGAAGTGTGTGCTGTGCCAGTGGAATACAGCCCTCCATCCCAGAGACTGGATATCAGCTGGCTGGTGCTTGCTGATGGAGCATGAGGAAGTGATGAAACAAGTGGTGTTTCAGTTCCTCCCTTGGAACATGGAGCCCTAAAGCTCTGGGAATACTTCCTCATCTTCCCTCCCGGGTGATCTGTGAGATTTACTGGGCTTGAGATGGTTGTGTTTGGTTCTGGCTTTGTAGTACTGAGCTTGATTTGTTCATTTAAGTGATAACTTGGTGGCATGTGAGCTGGGAAAGGTCATGGACATGCTGATCAGCTAGAAAAGAACCCCTTTTAAAATGGTGCTCCTGCCCCTGTCTTTGCTGTTATCCACAGGGTTTCCAGCCCCCCAAACGTCCCTTCCGACGCATGAACTACGCTGAGGCCATCGAGTGGCTGAAGGAACACGATGTGAAGAAGGAAGATGGCACCTACTATGAGTTTGGGGAGGTATGTCCTGCTGGGAGCTGGAGTAATGTCCTGTAGGAATGCAGCTGTGGGTTGGGATTTGACCTGATGCCCTTCAACACAGGATAAAACCTGTGCTGTCACCTGTCATCAGTTCCCTGGCCACACTTCTCCAGCATGTGAGATAGTTGTTTGAAGGAGCTCAGGAGCACTTGACAGCATAGACAGGATTTTTTTCCTAGACGTCTGGGAATAATATGTGTCTAAAATAACTTTGTTTTAAGAATTTAGGCACATTAAGATGAAAGCGTGGACATGTGCAGTCTGAAACTGTCTCCTTTCATGCCCACTTCTTGTGGCACTTGTGTCTGGGCGTAGTTTTGGTGCTGAACGTGAATAAAGCCTGCTCTAACCACAGGACATCCCCGAAGCTCCCGAGAGACTGATGACAGACACCATTAACGAGCCCATCCTGCTGTGCCGGTTCCCTGCAGAGATCAAGTCCTTCTACATGCAGCGCTGCAGCGACGACTCGCGCCTCACCGAGTCGGTGAGTCCTTTTACTGCTGGGCTAGCTCGGGGCGGTGGGCACGTGTGAGGGCAGGGGTGCTCAGGGAGCTCCTTGGAGAGCCCTTGCCAGGTGTTGTCGGGGTGCCCTGGCGCGGCTGTCGCGGGCCGTGTGTGCTCCCCTGTGCAGCAGCGTTGCTGTAAGGGGCTGTGCTGTGCTGCGCTGCAGGTGGACGTGCTGATGCCCAACGTGGGCGAGATCGTCGGCGGCTCCATGCGCATTTGGGACAGCGAGGAGCTGCTCCAGGGCTACAAGAGAGAGGGCATCGATCCCACGCCCTACTACTGGTACACGGATCAGGTCAGTGCCTCCCTGTGCTGGGCTCGGACGGGAGCTGGGGCTTCTCACGACAAATGACTGGAAAATGTGTAATATCCCCTCCCTGGATTTCACAGAGGAAATACGGTACGTGCCCTCATGGAGGATACGGTTTGGGATTGGAGCGGTTCCTGACCTGGATTCTGAACAGACACCACATCCGAGATGTCTGTCTCTATCCACGCTTTGTCCAGCGCTGCAAACCTTAGCCAGCCTTGGGAAAAACTCCTGGAAAACTGGGCAGCTGGTGCTTGGGAAAGAATGATACACGCTGCTGTACTACAGCCTGTCTGACAACAACACTTCCTGCAAGCTGTTGCTAATTCAAATACCAGTTTAGGATGTGAAAAGAAAAAAAAAACAAAAAAACAAAACCTCTTTTTTAAAACAAAATACTAGTAATTAACTGGAAAAAGCCTTAGAAAAAATTGTTTAGGTGCATTTATGCTCTTGAGTCATCACAAAACAAAGATCCTGATAAGTTGTCATTTAGAAAACAGGATACACTTCTGCTTTTAATTTCTGTGACTTAAAATATGCTGGGCATTTGATCATTTTATTTTGAAATTTGCTTTCATTTTAATCTCTTGGGGCTTCTTGCTGGGGAAGTCAGGAGTTCAAGATCTTGAAATTCCCTAAGAGTGCCCTGTGAGAATGGTGTGGAGAGGCACAAACAAAGGCTAAAAATGGGAATGAGTATCTTGAGCACTGTTTTTAGTTCCTGCTGATTTTAATGGGGGTTCTGTGAGTTGATGCAGTAGCAGGGTGTGCAGTACAGTGCACAGAACTCCTCTGTGAGAGGCGGGTTGGGTGTGGGGCTTTGGGGTTTCTCCAGGTTATTTATTGCTCAGCAGTGCTGAGGCTGGCGAGGCAGGCTGTGCTCCCTTTCCTGGGAAGGAGCTGCCCTGGGTCTGTGCACGCCCGGCTGC
The DNA here is from genome assembly GCF_036417665.1 of Passer domesticus. Taxonomy (NCBI): domain Eukaryota; kingdom Metazoa; phylum Chordata; class Aves; order Passeriformes; family Passeridae; genus Passer; species Passer domesticus. The sequence goes on from NC_087511.1 coordinate 47,095,920, forward strand.
ACGTGTCTGATGGCCCTGGGCTGGGCTGGGCTGCCTTTTGCTGCCTGTCTGCAAGCAGAAGTGACGGACTGAGACCCAGAGGGGCAGTAACTGAAACACACTGGGTTTTCAGGCTGTAGTCCCAGCAGTGCTTTCCCCTGTCACGCTGAGGTGTGTTCCTAGAGCAGCTCCCTGTTCCCTTGTGCTGCTGCAGCCGAGCAGCTTCCCTGCTGTAATGAACTTATCAAATAGGGATAATGAAATACGTCACGTGTCGCGTCATCGCTATCGTTCCTAGTCATAAAGCAATTCCTTTACCAGAGAGAAAAAGGCAGGTGCATCATTTGCCACCTGCACTGAGACTTTGGGCTGGATTTGCCATTCACTCCTGGAATTGTTGAGCTTGGATACCCACATTTTTGTATTAAGTGATTTGTTTTCTTCATCTTGCATGTTATATAAACTGGTCTAAATCAGCAACCAATAAATTATGGCAACAGAAGCTGGTGTGCAAGACAGTACTTCAATGCCTGTTCCTTTTACTGAGTGTGGAGCTTGCTGCTTGCTATAGTGTGGACAAAAGCCCACTTACCCAAGTGCAGTCAACGTATCCCAAGAACTGGCATGAGCTTCTTTCCCATTTTAAACAAAATGCCCACTACTTAACTTAAAAGCATGAATTTTTCTAATTTGGAGGGACCACCTCAGCTGCCCAGTGAAATGTGCTGGAGAGAATCAGTGTGGTGCTGACTAAGGTTGCTGAGGCAGCAGTGCTGGGGGAGCAGCCTGGACTTCTGGCACCAGGTAAAGACTTTCTTTATAAAATACTTTCCTTTTCGTGCCTGAAGTGATGGGAAGGCAGAAGTGTCAGGGCAAGATGCTTCTAGAAAAACGTCCCTCGTTTGGGATGAGTTCTCAGTCCTTAAACCTGACAGGGCTGAGCTGCTTTGTGAAGGTTAAAGGCCTCCTTATCAGGGGAGCTGCTAGAGGAAGGGCTGAGGACTTAACAACTGCTCATGGAGGAGGCAGATCAGATAAGGAGCTTAAAAGGTGACCGCATGAAAGATGCTGTGGAACTTACCAGAGACTGCTGTGCAATTCCCTCGCGGTGGGCTGGGATCTGGGAAAGATGCTGCAGCTGCTCGGAACGCAAGAGAACCTGCATTTGTTTTTATTGGGCAGGGAAAACAAGCCTGCAGAAGAGAAGAAAATGTGTAATCAGAACTTGGATCTCTCCTCATCCTCACTTTCATTTTCCTTCACAGTGTGTCTGGAAAGTCAGATTGGTAATTGGATTAGGAACTGGTAAACTGGGCTGCCAGCACTGGTTTCAGGACCTTTCAGCCGTGTCCCTGGCAGCTTTGGGATGACTGTCCTTTAGCTTTGATTAGATTACCACTCCTGACATGCAGTATTTTATATTTATCTGTGCTAACGTTTGCCTGGCCCCCCCTTGTAAGGCACTTTTGAGGAGAACGTAGTGCTGCCAGCCTTTGGCAGCTGGCTCTGCTCTTGACCTGCTGAGACGTGGAATGCACGCCACCCACATGTGCAGGATAAGTGCTGTGGTGTTTGCTCCTTTGTGTTTAAATCGCAGTATCATTATCGTAGAATCATCAAGTCCAACCACCAACTTAGCACTACCTCTGGAATACCTAAACCACTAAACCGCATCGCCCAGTGCCAGATCCAGGTGCTTTTTAAACACCTCCAGGGATGGTGACTCCACCCCCTCCCTGGACAGCCCTTTCCAATGCCTGAATTCCCTTGCCTCGGTTTATACCGGGAATGGAAGTTACCAGCTGAGCTCCGTGCTCCTGCACCAGTGTGTCTGACGGGCGCAGAACCCAACCCTCATCTCTCACGAGAAAGCCCCCAGCACTTTTTACAATAACATTTTAAATCTCTTTTTAGGAGATTTTGCAGTTTTAAAACGTTTTGCCGTTTAGACCGTCACTTCCAACCGGGGATCACTCGCCCATTCCGCAGGCGCCCGCAGGGGCTGTGAGGGGAGCGGGGCTGTGAGGGGAGCGGGGCTGCGAGGGGAGCGGGACAGCGAGGGGAGCCGGGGCTGCGAGGGGAGCCGGGGCAGCGAGGGGAGCGGGGCTGTGAGGGGAGCGGGGCTGCGAGGGGATCCGGGGCTGTGAGGGAAGCCGGGGCTGCGAGGGGAGCGGGGCTGTGAGGGGAGCGGGGCTGTGAGGGAAGCCGGGGCAGCGAGGGGAGCGGGGCAGCGCGGCTGGCGGGACACCGCCGCGGGCCCGCCCCCCGTGCCGTGCGGTGCCGGGGCGTGCCGGGGCGTGCCGGGGGCGGTGTACGGCGAGGGACGGCGGCGGGGCTGTCTGAGGGAATGCGGGCGGCCAAGATGGCTGCCGCCGCCGCCGCCGCTGCCGGCCGTCACCGTGAGTTGTGAGGGCGACGGCGGGAACGGGGCCGGGGGCGGCGGGCGGCCTGAGCGCTGAGCGGGCACCGCGGGCGCCGCGCGGGCGGGAGCGCCGCGGCACCGCCGGCACCGCGTTACACAACGCCCGAGAGGCGCCTTTCATAACGCTGACCGCGCGGGGCGGCGGGGCCGTGCGGCCGGCGGGCTTACCGGGGCTGCGGGAGGCTCCTCGGTGCTGCGCGCCGGGATGGCGGCTTCCCGCCACTGCGCTGAGGGGCTCGGGGCTGCGGGGTCTCCGCGGCCAGCCCGCAGGGCTGCGCCCGCCCGAGGCCGGCCCGAGGCCGTGCTCCGCTGAGGGCACACCTGCTCCGAGCCGAGCCGAGCTGTGCCGTGCTGTGCTGTGCTGTGCTTCCAGCCCGCCCGAGGCCGTGCTCTGCTGAGGGCACACCTGCTGCTCCGAGCCGAGCCGAGCCGAGCTGTGCTGTGCTTCCAGCCCGGCCGAGGCCGGCCCGAGGCCGTGCTCCGCTGAGGGCACACCTGCTGCCCTCCGTGCTTCCAGCGAGCGTCCCCTGTTGCACGGGTTCGTGCGGAGATGCTGCCGGGGGCTGTGAGCCGTGAGCCGTGAGCCGGGCACGGCCAGCTCGGCCGGGGCCTGCAGCACTCGCTGTGCCCAGGGACATCGAGAGCTTGCCCACCCCGGTGCTCGTCTGAGGGTTTGATGTCGTAGTGCCCCTTCTAAAACATGTGCAAGAACGCTTTTATCCATGCTCTATCAAGCTGGGATCGTCCTCGTTGCACGTCTCATTCTGCACAGTGTCCTTCGTGGTGCAGGTGAAAACGTGCATAAACCTCACTCCTAAGTGTCAAGTCAGACACTTGCTGGATGTCCTGAGTTGGAAGGGACTCCTGGGCATTGATTCAACCCCTGGCCCTGCACAGGACACCCCAGCAATCCCACCCTGTGCCTGAGGGCGTTATCCAGGTGCTCCCGGAGCTCTGGCAGCCTTGGGGCTGTGACCATTCCCTGGGGAGCCTGCTCGGTGCCCAGCACCCTCTGTGCCAAGGACAAAAGTTCTCACAGTGCAGAAGTGTCAATGCAGCCATTGAAACTTCCCTTTTTATTGTTCTCGATAACTGGCATAGGGTGCCAGCACCTCAGAAAGTGATAACCCAAGAACTGGAAGTAAAAAATGATTATTTGAAAAGGACCCTTCAGGCATCAGCGATGCTTGAAGTTCTTTAGTTTGCAGCCTTTTGTATCAGTGCAGACTCAGGCATCCACAGCCACGCACTCGTAATCCCGAGTCAGAGGCTGGATTTGCGTTTTGTTGCCATTGATTTCAGCAGGTTTTGAGGCCGTTCAGCATCTGTTCAGGAGGTTATTAGAGAACTGAGAGCTGTAAGATGCTCTTCCCAGCGGGTGGCTCGGCTGCTGAGGAGCTCTGTGCTGTTGGGGCTCAATTGCTGCTGAGCTCCTGTGGTCTGACAGGGGAAATGTCGCACTGAGCAATTGCCGGAGAGACGGGGATGCAGGATTTAACCTCTTTTTTCCTTCACCACGAGCAATTCACACTATTTCTGCGCTAAAAGAAAACCATGTAATGACGATGAACTCCCGAGGAGAACGAAGTGTGCCTTTGAAAAGGCAGGCTGTAACCAGCATGGAATTGTATGGAATGGGTTGGAAAGAACCTTAAGGATAATCTGGTTGTGTTCAGCTGCAGACTCCTGACATAAGGATGTGGAGCTGCTGGACTGAGTCCAGAGAAGGCCATGGAGATGCTCCAGGGCTGGAGCCCTCCGCTCTGGAGCCAGCCTGGGAGAGCTGGGGGTGTTTAGAAAAGAAGGATCCAGAGAGACCTCAGAGCCCTCTCCAGTGGCTAAAGGGGATCCAGGAGAGCTGGAGAGGGAGGGGAATGTGCAGACTTGTGAAATCCTGGGGTTTGTGATGCTGAAATCCAGATCAATGGCATCACCTGGCTGGGCAGTGGGACAGAAGGTGGCCCAGGTCTGCAGGTAATGGATTCTGGAGCTGCTGCTCGGTGTTCAAACAGGAGCAGGTGTCTGACCTACACTGTAGACAGGGTGTGGAAATCCTGTCCAGTCGGGTTAGCCCAGGTGTGTCTGACCCACGAGGAGTCACGTTCATTCCTCGGGGCCAGCCCCTTGGTTCTGCTCTGTTGTCACCAGTTATTTTGGAGTTGTGGTTGGAGCTCACAGGTTAGAATTTGGTTTGGGTTTTGGTGCTGCCTGGTACCTGCAGAGCTGTATAAGTGTGGAGTGTTCAAAGAAAGGCAGAAGCTTTGATGTGCTGGCTTGCTTTGATTGCAGGAGCTGGAGGCGGCCGTGCCGCGGGGTCTGTGGGGTCTGTGGGGTCTCTGGGCTCTGTGGGGTTTGTGGGGTCTGTGAGCTCTGTGGGGTTTGTGGGGTCTGCAGGGTCTCTGGGGTTTGCGGGGTCTGTGGGGTCTCTGAGTTCTCGGGTCTCTGGGGTCCGTGGGGTCTCTGGGGTCCGTGGGGTCCATGGGGTCCGTGGGGTCCATGGGGTCTCTGGGGTCCGTGGGGTCCATGGGGTCTGTGGGGTGTGTGGGGTCTCTGGGGTCCGTGGGGTCTCTGGGGTTTGCGGGGTCTGTGGGGTCTCTGAGTTCTCAGGTCTCTGGGGTCCGTGGGGTCTCTGGGGTCCATGGGGTCTCTGGGGTCCGTGGGGTCCATGGGGTCTCTGGGGTGTGTGGGGTCTCTGGGGTCCGTGGGGTCTGCGGGGTCTCTGGGCTTTGCAGGGTCTCTGGGGTGTGTGGGGCCTGTGGGATCTCTGGGGTCTGTGGGTGTGTGCTGCTGGCCGGGCAGCGGGTGAGCGCTGCCGTTCTCTCCGCAGTGCTGAGGAGCTGCAGCCAGCTGCGGGTGCCGCTGCGATGGAGAGCCCAGGCGCCGGCGGCCGCGGTGACCGGGAGCGCCGAGCCGCGGGCGCAGCCCCAGGAGCGGTGGGTGTGCCGGGGCACCGGGGCTGTTCTGTGCCCGTGTGATTGTGTATCTGCCACGCACAGCCTCCGGACAGCCTTGCCCCTTATCGTTGTGCTCTGGAGTTCTGCTGCCTGGGTTTGTTCAGCAGCCTGCTGATGCGCGCTCCAGCAGAAAGGGAATGGGAGCTGAGCTCCCGAAACACTGGGGCAGGCCTGGGCTCCTCTCCGTGCCCTGTTGTGAGGCTTTAACAAAAGGGCAAAGCTCCCTGTGCAACCTGAACCATCTGCTGGGGAAGTGAGGTCCTGGTCTGTGGGGTCCCTTGGGCAGGGGAAACATTTCCATGGGGAAATGGGTGAGAGCTGTGACCTGCAGCCATTCTGTAAATGCTGATACCACCATTGTGCTGCTGTGCCGTGTGGGACATTATCCTTACCACAGTGTGCCAGACCTGCACCCAGATAGAAAATCCATTCTGGAAAAGCCCAGCCTAAACACAACTGGCCCTGCAATGAATTTGTGTGTAGAAAGGCTTCTTGCTGTTGTCAGTGCTGCAGGAGTTGAGATGTGTCCCCACACACTTGTGTGAGTGGCTTATCTGCTTTCCAGGGAAGCTGCTGCTTGGTTTGGTTGGAATGCACAGCTGTTTTATAACCTCCCTTAGAGCCAGCAGCTGTGAGGCTGTGTGTTTCCAGCTAAAGTTTGTGTTACACAGTGGTTACTCTTTAAAAAAGCAGAGATCATGTAGATACTTGTGTCTGGCCATTCCTGTTCCAGTGCAAGTGTTTACATAAGCAGGAGGAGCCCTGGGATAGGAGCTGCCTTTGCAAAGGCAAATGTGGGAGGATGAGCTGGTTGATTTGTCATTGTAATAAAAACAAAAGCAGTGGGTCACTCGGATTTGGAATCTCTCTTGCTTCCCTAGGAAACCCAAGACAGGAATCTTGATGCTGAACATGGGGGGCCCGGAGCGGCTGGATGACGTCCACGATTTCCTGCTGCGTCTCTTCCTGGACAGAGACCTGATGACCCTTCCAGTTCAGAAGTGAGGGGCACTGGGATCTCCTGGGGCACAGGTGGTGTTGGGTGTTGCTGTCAATATCGAGCTCTGATATTCACTTCTGTGGAGAGCAGAATTCCCCAAGAGTGGTTCATCCTGGGAGCAGTCAGAGCAGGGGACAGTGGATTAGGCGTGCCATGTTGCTCTCTTGAACTGCAGGCTGAGCTGTGGGACGGGTGGAGGAGCAGAACATGCACCAAGCCACGCTGCTTGGCTGCAGTTCCCAGGGACTGGCAGGGCCAGGCCGCGGAGCAGGGCTCGGGGAGGCTCTCTGGCTGTGCTAACAGGTCCCTCCCTGCAGCACGCTGGCCCCGCTCATCGCCAGGCGCCGCACGCCGAAGATCCAGGAGCAGTACAGCAGGATCGGCGGCGGCTCCCCCATCAAGAAGTGGACGGCGCTGCAGGGAGAGGGCATGGTGAAGCTGCTGGACAGCATGTCTCCTCGCACTGGTACTGCTCTGCCCGGCCTCCCCTGCCTGCTGCTGCTCTGCCTTTTGCTGGCAAAGCGGCTTGGGCTGCTTGGTTTTCCTCCTGGGGAGGTGGGGAGTCCCTCCCTGCTGGGAAGTGCAGAAGGGATTCCCTTCACTGGAAGGTTGTTATCCAAGGCTGGGCTAGGGAGCCACCTCTGTGTCCTGTGATCATGGCTGTGGTAGGCTAAGTGTGTTATTTGCAGGTGTCCAAGGCAGGTGCCAGGAGTGTCCCTTGGTGTGTGGCACTGCCAGGCATCGTGCCTTGCCCTCCTTGAGCCTGAGGAGGCCTGCACTGAACAGAGGTGCCTGAGGCTTGGAGGGGAAGAAAGGGGGATGTATTTCATGAGAACCACTGAGGGGGGTGTGGGAGGGGGGCTCAGGGTGGTGTTCTCAGCAGCTGCCTCAGGGCTGAGGGAACAGCTGGAGGAAAGACAAGGCTTTGTGGATGAGCAGTGCAGGGCACAGCTGAGCGATAGCAGCGAGCCCCACCCAGGGACACAGCAGGAGATAAGGCTGGGCTGGCTGCAAGGAGATGCTCTCCTTGACAGTCCTGCATGATGAGAAAACTTCCAGCATGAACACAGCCTCCTTCCCCGTCCCTGTGTCTCAGAATCCCTCCCAGCAGGGAGTGCTGACTGGTGTGGGATAGCCTGTGCCACCCTGCCTGGTAGCATCACTGTGGTGGGAAATGGGTGCAGATGCTTCTGTGACTGTCCTTTCATACAGAGCTGTTGTGTAGCTCTTTGTGGCACCTGCCTCGGGCTTGGCTAGAAAAGGGCTGGAGGAAAAGGACTGCCAAAAGGGTCTGGAAGGTTAAAAGCAATGCTCTTGGAAGGCTAGAGCCAAATTTATTTCATCCATTCAGAATGTGGTGTGTCACTGGTGCCCTCACTCAGGTGATGCTCAGTCCTTTCTGCACAGATGTGACTCCCCAGCTGTGTTTGAGCCGTGGTCCCTGCAGGTGCAGTCAGAGCCTGCTGTGTCATCCAGGGCAGGAGTGTCCCTGGAGCAGGGGCCCTGAAGGGTCAGCCTTGCAGCAGGCTCTGCAGATAAGGCTGGAAGGTTTATCTGCTTTTCCCAGTGTCCCACTCCCGCTTGCTTTTGTTTGGTGACCACTGTCTGTGCAGTCACACCCTCCTCTGGGCACCTCTCCTACCTGATAAGTCCTTTGGAGGTTCTTTTTTACTTGGCAGCAGCTGCAGTTTAACAATAGCATGTGCTGAGCACTGTCAGCCATTTCCTCCAGCATCCCCAGAGCCCGTGCAGAGCACTGTGTGCCTTCAGGGTGGCTTGGAGCACTTGGGTGTGCTTGCAGACAGCACTTGGGAATGTGGTGTGCTCACCTTGGGGGTGCTGAGCCCTCGGAATGAGTAACTGGCAGGAGGTGCTGGCACCACGTGAAATGTGGCAAAAAGAAGTACATTCAGGGTAATTTTACCTTGTTCTGCTCTGGGCATCAGGTGAAACTTCAGTGTGTCAGCAGCAGTGCTCCCATCCCAAATCCAGACACTGTACCAGCTGCTAGGGGGGAACTGACTGTGTCCAAGATCAGGGCAGGATGTCACTGTTATTTAAACAGCCTGTGTACAGACACCAGCACCTCTCTTTGCTGCCCATGGTCCTGAACAGAACCTGGCACTGGGGTTAGTTCCAGGCTGGCCCTGTTCTTCCCAGGATGTCCTTTCCCAGGTTAGACTCCTCCAGTCCCGCTGTGGTTACTCAGACTGCTGTCCCTGATGCCATTCAGAGATGTTAATGAGGTTACTGGCTCACGGGCTCCTGAAGCTGGCTCTTTATTTGCTGCTGCTCCCAGCTGGGAGCTCTCCTGCCTCCTGCAGAGAGCTGGGGCTGACTAAACCTGTTTGCTGAACCCTGCACAAATGTACGGAGTGGAGCCCAAGCACGGGACATCTGCTTCCCTCAGAAACCTGCTAAATGCTGCTTCAGAGCCACTGACCCGGAAACCCTGCAAAAGAAACTTTGCTTCTGTTCTCCTAAGAACCTCTGTCCTCCACTTAAAAAAACAAAACAGCAAACCTCCCGTGCCTGCTTCCCGTCCCCTCACCAAGCCATGCTCCCAAAGCTGGCACCCAGAAGATTAGAGCTAAAAAATGGAGAGGTCCTCAGGGAGAATCACATTGCTGCCAAAATCTGGTGTTAAAGCCATGAAGCTTTTTATAAAAGCCCTCCAAAATCAGGATGGGAGAGCACATGTCCCTGATTCATGGCTCTGTCCAGGCTGGGAGCCGTGCCTCTGCTAAATGCAGGAGAAGCAGGCAAGTGATGTCCCTGTAAACCATAATATAAATCACTTTTCAATTCTAATCCCAGCCAAGCGAGGTACCAGAACTGTGCTTGGCCAATCAAGGCCTTTACAAAAGCAGCCAGAAAACGCTGAGCAGGTTTATTTCAGCGGTTTCAGCCGGCTGTTGGTGTCTGTCTTCCCTGTAACCGTGTGCTGCTGTGGATGTCCCCTTGCTGCCACCCTGTGCCTGCTGGCAGCTCCTCACAAGTACTACATCGGGTTCCGCTACGTGCACCCGCTGACGGAGGAGGCCATCGAGGAGATGGAGAGGGACGGCGTGCAGAGAGCCATCGCCTTCACCCAGTACCCCCAGTACAGCTGCTCCACCACGGGTGAGCTGGGGCAGCCTGGGGCGGGCTGCTGCAGGGCTCAGCTGGGACACAACAGCACGACGATTTACATTGTATTTTAATTTAGCAGCATTTTCAAGTGTGATGATAGCTCGCTGCCGAGCTGTTCCAGGCTGCCAGCTTGCTGAAGGTGTGGTGTTAATTCTCTCTTTCAGGAAGCAGTTTAAATGCCATTTATCGCTACTACAACCAGAAAGGGGAGAAGCCAAAGATGAAGTGGAGCATCATTGACCGCTGGCCCACACACCCCCTTCTCATTCAGGTGTGCATCTGAAGGCTTTGAGGTTTATACATTCTCTTAATAAAATACTGAGAAGGGGTAACAGGAAGGCTTCAGTCCGAGGGTGCATTTTAGCTGTGTGATGAAACGGGTCTTGCCTACCATGTCTGAAATTACAGAAGAGTTATTTCATGGCCCATGCTTTGGCAAGATAATGTGTGAAAGCATCCACTGTGCACAGCCTGTTTTAAAAGCTGGGTGATGTTGCCCTGATAGTGGTGGCTGGAAGGAGCCTCTGTGGGCCATTAGTCCAAATTCTGCTCAGCACAGGTCTGTGAGGACAGCACACACACAGATTGTGTTGGTTTGTCAGATTCTCTGGCAGCACACAGTAATTCCTGGCTGTGGCAGGAGCAGTGAAGGGAAGTGTTCATACTGCTCTCTTTCCAGAGAAAATGGCCCTTTCAGTCTTTGTGAGGGAGCTGCTGCTCTCACGTGGGTTTGCAGTTCCTGTGGTGTGCTGAGAGGTGAAAAAGCCACCAAGGGCAGGCAGGGTGGAGCTGCCTGTGCTCCCTGCCACACTGCCCGAGTGTCGTGACACCGAGGGAATTTGGGAAGGCAGCTCTGGCTGCATCCCTGAGAGCCCCAGTGTTCCCCTCTGAGGCCTGTGTTCGTGTTTCCCTGCGCAGTGCTTTGCTGATCACATCCAGAAGGAGCTGAACCTGTTCCCCCCAGAGAAGAGGAAAGAGGTGGTGATCCTCTTCTCAGCCCACTCGCTGCCCATGTCGGTGAGTGCCCTCGGGGCAGGGTGTGGGCACAGCTGGGCAGGGCCAGGCTGCTCTGGTCCTTCCCAGAGCTGCAGTGTGCCAGAGCTGTGCTGTGTGTGGTGCAGGTGGTGAACCGTGGTGATCCCTACCCCCAGGAAGTGGGAGCCACTGTCCAGAGGGTCATGGAGAAGCTCAACTACTCCAACCCCTACAGGCTCGTGTGGCAGTCCAAGGTATGTGCTGGGGGGGCTGAGCAGGTACAGCCTGGGCAGGGTGTTACTGGACTGAAAAAACACACCTTTACTTACATTTCTGGTTGCTTTCTTCAGTCTTGTTCAGGCCAGCCCAGGTTCTTTCCTGTGAGATGGAGTGGTGGGAAGTGTGTCTTCATTAAACAGTCAGTGGAGAAAGGGAGAAGTACAGCCAGGGAAATAAAAATAACTGTTTCTGTCCCATCCATAACCTGCTCTGTCATCCTGCCTAAGAAATGTGGGTGCCCTTTGTGAGAGTGATTTAATGAGCGTTTTCCCTTTATTTCTGCTTTTTGTTGCAGGTTGGACCAATGCCCTGGCTTGGTCCCCAGACAGACGAGACCATCAAAGGGCTGTGCCAGCGAGGAAAGAGGAACATGCTGCTGGTGCCAATAGCATTTACCAGTGACCACATTGAGACACTGTATGAGCTGGACATCGAGTATGCCCAGGTTTTAGCCAACGAGGTAATGCTCTGTGGGTTTGGGCCCTGTTTGGGTAGTGCTGCTCTGAAATTATTTCTCCCGGGTTGCAATTTGCTCTGTAGTTGCTTCTTGCAATGTTATTTGGGATTAGCTTTAATTTCCTGTAATCAGAAATTCATCACAAAACAGGTGGGAGTTTGTCCTTGCAGATTTAGGTATTTAAACCATTACAAATATTGCTCAAAGACAATGAATGATTTTTGGCAGCAAAGTGTAATGTTGCCCCATGGTAATTTTTGCTGTACTGAAAACTGTGATACTGCATTTAATCCTGTCATTGGGGTGACTTCTGAATGAAGTGGGAACATTTTGAAGGCTACCCAGTGAAGGATCAGATGAACAGGTTTAACTTTTTCCTCCTTATTTTTGCTTCAGTGTGGAGTTGAAAACATCAGAAGAGCGGAGTCTCTCAATGGAAATCCACTGTTCTCCAAGGTATCTGCTGTTGCAGTGGCTGTAGGGTTTGCAGTTGTGTGGATGTTTTCAGGTGCTTTTAAGGTGTTCTGAGTTGCAGAGCAGGAATGGAGCCCCTTGTTCCTCATCTGCCAGCACGGGGGGGTTCATTGTAGGGCACTTGGCGTGGCTTTGTCAGAGGGGGCACAGGGCTGGGGGGGTTGCACGGCTGCATTTGCTCCCTCTGACCTTTTCCCCCTCCCCGCAGGCCCTGGCAGACCTGGTGTGCTCCCACCTGCAGTCCAACGAGGTGTGCTCCCGCCAGCTGACCCTGTGCTGCCCGCTCTGCGTCAACCCGGTGTGCCGGGAGGCCAAGGCGTTCTTCAGCAGCCAGCCCCTGTGAGCCCGGGCTCCTGCTGCTCTGGGGCACTGCAGCCAGCCCCCGGGAGCCCTGGGAGCCCCTCTGAGCCCCTGTGAGCCCGGGCTCCTGCTGCTGTGGGGCACTGCAGCCAGCCCCCGGGAGCCCTGGGAGCCCCTCTGAGCCCCTGTGAGCCCGGGCTCCTGCTGCTGTGGGGCACTGCAGCCAGCCCCCGGGAGCCCTGGGAGCCCCTCTGAGCCCCTGTGAGCCCGGGCTCCTGCTGCTCTGGGGCACTGCAGCCAGCCCCTGGGAGCCCCTGTGAGCCCTGGGAGCCCCTGTGAGCCCGGGCTCCTGCTGCTCTGGGGCACTGCAGCCAGCCCCCGTGAGCCCTGGGAGCTCCTGGGAGCCCTGTGAGCCCTGGGAGCCCTGTGAGCCCCTGTGAGCCCGGGCTCCTGCTGCTGGGGGGCACTGCAGCCAGCCCCGTGAGCCCTGGGAGCTCCTGTGAGCCCTGTGAGCCCGGGCTCCTGCTGCTGGGGGGCACTGCAGCCAGCCCCCGGGAGCCCTGGGAGCTCCTGTGAGCCCTGGGAGCCCCCGTGAGCCCTGTGAGCCCTGTGAGCCCCTGTGAGCCCGGGCTCCTGCTGCTCTGGGGCACTGCAGCCAGCCCCTGGGAGCCCCTGTGAGCCCTGGGAGCCCCTGTGAGCCCTATGAGCCCTGTGAGCCCGGGCTCCTGCTGCTGTGGGGCACTGCAGCCAGCCCCTGTGAGCTCCCTGCTGCTGTGCCCCCCAGCAGCCAGCCCCTGTGAGCTCCCTGCTGCAGTGTCCCCCAGCAGCCAGCCCCTGTGACTCCCTGCTGCTGTGCCCCCCAGCAGCCAGCCCCTGTGAGCTCCCTGCTGCTGTGCCCCCCAGCAGCCAGCCCCTGTGAGCTCCCTGCTGCTGTGCCCCACAGCAGCCAGCCCCTGTGACTCCCTGCTGCTGTGCCCCACTGCAGCCAGCCCCTGTGACTCCCTGCTGCTGTGCCCCACTGCAGCCAGCCCCTGTGACTCCCTGCTGCTGTGCCCCACTGCAGCCAGCCCCTGTGAGCTCCCTGCTGCTGTGCCCCACTGCAGCCAGCCCCTGTGAGCTCCCTGCTGCTGTGCCCCCCAGCAGCCAGCCCCTGTGAGCTCCCTGCTGCTGTGCCCCACTGCAGCCAGCCCCTGTGAGCTCCCTGCTGCTGTGCCCCACAGCACAGCACAGCACAGCTCACCCCGGGGCAGGGCTCCTGGTGTTTTCTTTCAGAAGGGTATTGGGGATTGGGGAGATGAGGGCATTTATCCTGTCAGGTGTGAGAGATCTTGTGTCATCCAGCCCAACAGGACTCGCTGAAAAACCTACACAGCTTTTTTACAATTAGCTTCTATTTCTATGCAGGGGTTTACTCGTGTGCAGGCTGGTCACGAGCTCATTACCGTGCCAGGTCGAAGGTACACTTATTTTGTTATTTTGGTTTTGCTTAAGGTGCAGTCTGAGCAGCACAGTCTGCTGTCTGCTCTGAGAGGGACTTTGCAGCTGGCTTTGGAGACTTTGGAGATCAAGTTACTTCTAATGCTTTTTAATAAGGCCTGTATGTATATATTTTTTGAATTTTTTTTTTTAGAGCATAAAGATAAGGCTTTGTTTTGGTTTGGTTTTCTCCTGCCGGAAACTTCCCGTGAAAGCTTAGCTGGGATAGTAGAATGCACAAAACTTGTTTACATTTTCTAGGAAAAACATTTTCATTATCTGCAGAAAATTATTTGAAGAGTATAAATTGAAAATAATTAGCCTGCTTGGGTAATGCTGGAGAATTTGCTCCATTGAAACTGTGTGTTTCAAGTCTAGCAGGAGCATGTGTGGAAACATGCTGGTGTATCTGTTAAGCAGAATGGCTTTTTAAATCCTTATTTTTATTAAAAAAGGGCTTTTTCTGTTTGGTGAAGTAAATTTAGGAAGGCAGGCTTGTTCCCCGGGAGGTTTATAGATCCACTCTGTGCTTTCTACTGTGCCACAGCCCTGTGGTTTTGTGGGATAGCTGTGGGGTGCCATGGGTGGGCCTGACCTGGCTTAACTGCTGTTATTTGAGCAGGAGACGATCAGTCAGGAGTCACCTAGAGCTTCGGATGCCCGAGCCCAGGCTGCCCGTGCTGGGGCTCTCCTGAGGGGCTGCCTGCCCCCAGCAGGGCCGTGCCCAGGGCACGGGGTCCCCTCCTGCCCGCTGTGACAGGAGCAGAGCTGTGACAGTGGCGTGAGCCCTGCGTGTGGCAGCCCCGCTGGCACCCCTTGTTTACTTGATGTCCTTAGCACTGAAATGGCAGCAGCTGGGCACTGCAGGCTGCCCCCTGGCACTTGCTGGTGCCTGGGGAGCAGGTGCCACGCTGCTCAGCCAGGCTGATCTGCTCAGGTAACCGTGAGGCACCCGCAGCTTGGACCTCGGGCCTTTAGGGAGCAGGGTGTTCAAGGAGGGGTTTAGCAGGGGTTTGTCCCGTTCTGTTTGTTGCTGGAATTAGGGATGGGGTGCTGAGGAACGGGTGGATCCCGTGTTGAGCACCTGTGCAGTGCTGTGCACCCCAGTACCTCTGCAGAGCTCCACTGCCATGCCTGCTTCCAGGGTGGGACAGACTGACATTCCTGCAGCGCCAGCACTGCTGCAGCACCCTGCTCCCCACAGAAAGAAGTCTTCCTTCCCTTCCTGCCTGTGCCTGTTCCAGTGGCAGGGAGCCAGGAGCTCCTCTCCCCCTCCTCTCCCTCCCCCTGGGCTCTGCTCACAGCCTGGGCAGGAAGAAGGAGCACAAATGTCCACGGTGTCTGGGAACACTGGCCTTACGTCTCTCCTTGGACAAAGAACTTCCTCTGCCTCGCTTCTCTGCGTGACACTTTGGGATCAGTGGAAAACTATCTGGTCTGTCAAATCTTCCTGCCCACTCCTGGTTCCTCACAGCTGGGGGGAGTGCGGACCTTCCAGTGCTCCAGGCTGGGACCACCGCATTTACAAGTGTGGCAAGCAAAGGTTAACATCATATGAACCTTGTGGTATTATAAATACAGATGGCTTTTCATTTTCATACTGGAGAGAGTCCTGAAAATACCAGCTGGCACTGATTCTGAGGCATTACATTTGTCCCCAGTAATAAAAGACACTTAAAATTCACTTTGGAGTGTTCTAACCACAAGCAGGATAATTACTCTGCTGCTGCTGTTACACCATCATGCAGAAATCACTTAATTTTCCAGCTTTTAGCAGATGGAGCCTGTCTCACAGAGCTGGTGGTGCTGTTTGCTGTCAGGCTAGTTTTCATCAGGGTTTCTGAGGAGTTTCATCTCCCAGGCCGGTGCCCAGCGTGGGTGGGTGTGTGCCCCAGGAGAGATGAATCCGTGGTGCCTGTGCCTTCCTGAGCCCTCCTCAGGGCTGTGTCCCACCCAGTTTGCAGCTCAGCCTGCCCTGCAGGTGCTCTGAGCTGGCTGGAGCCCTGGGGGACTGTGGGCCTGGCAGGAGTCACTGTCCTGGCCCAGGGGATCTGCCCTGTGGGGCTCTGGCCTCAGGATATCGGCTGGAAATTGGAGTCAGGAACAGCCCGTGGTGTCCTCAGGGAAGAAATGGGAAGTAAAGGGGTCAGCTTGTTTTCCTGCTCTAACACTCAGTTAGAGCAGTTTGGCTTATGTTTTCGTTATTGAGTGAATTTTTCTTTTTGAGTTTCTTTTTAACCTGTCTGTCGGTCCTCGCTGCATTTCAGAGAAGGTGGAAGCTCCCAGAAGGTGCTGTGACACCACGGGGCTGTGGGTGGTGTGGGAGCTGGCTCCTGCCATCCCCTGGACAGGAGGGTGGCACAGCTGAGCTCAGGGATTCCCAGAGTACCTAAAAGCTCAGTGAATTCTCCCAGAGAGCTGGGGATCACCTTGAAGTGCAAGCTGCAAGGCAGAGCAGCTCCCTTGGGTTTGCTCGTGCCACGTGTGTACAGATACTTGCTCTTAGCCCAACACATGCATTTCTGATTGACCAAGGACTTCCACTGGATGTAACCCAGCAAATCTGGATACTCCTGCTGTGTGTCGTTTGCCATAAGGATGGAATTAAAGTTCTTTGGAGGAAACAGCTGAGCTGTGTTTCTTTGTGTGCTGGTGTTGGAAGCTCTCCGCACCTCTGCTGTGTCTGGGGTGAGTCACACCCCCTGAAAAGACTGGAGAAGATGGTGAATCAGGCATTTGCCCTGCTCTGGGATCCCACCTGCGATGGATAATTTATTCTGTTCCCTGTTAGCGGTCTCTGGGCAGCTCCTTGCTGTGTTACTAATTAAGTGCTTGATTGATTATTTTCTAGAGCAGGGATTGGAGATGTTGGATGCTTAAGCTGATCCATTAGTGAGCTCTTGTGATGGGGAGAGAGCAGGATGCAAACCCAGCAT
Organism: Passer domesticus; assembly: GCF_036417665.1. NCBI lineage: Eukaryota > Metazoa > Chordata > Aves > Passeriformes > Passeridae > Passer > Passer domesticus. The sequence goes on from NC_087511.1 coordinate 47,112,304, forward strand.
GGTGGAGGGTGGGAAATGTGGAGGAGAGCAGTGATGGTGCTTCTTTTCCTCTGGAACCTCAGCCCCAGCTCTGCTGTGCTCCCTTTGAGTGGGGACTTGGCTGGGTGAGCCTGGCAATGTCATATTGGAATCCAAGACAATCTCTGGCATCGTGGAAAGCACTTTTCCTCCCTCCCTCTTTCTGAAGGGCTGCTCTCCACCTGCTTTCCTGCTTGGCTGTGGTTTTTTCACGTTTCCAGGAGCAAATTCCCGAGCAGGTATGGGCTGTGCTCTGCGGAAGTGCTTGTCTCCAGCAGCACAACCTGGACAGGGATTTAGTTGTCAACCAGCATTTCAAGCCCTCAGGAACAGTTCTACTTCTCCTGTAGAGCACAGGGATTTGCAGATTTGGACCAGGGCTAAAAGCTGCCTTTTGTTTTCCTGCTGAGTTTGTGCTCTGCAGTAAGTGCCAGGCAAAGGTTATTTCATTTGGGCCCGTTGGCCTGGCTGATGAGCATCCTTCCCGTGACTGTGGAGACGGATTGTCTGTCCAGAGAGGGATCATTGCTCCCCGGGCTCAGGGGTGCTCTGGGAGCTGCCACCTGAGCCCCAGAGGCCAGAGAGGGGAGGAAGGGCTCCTCGCACCCCTGGAGCTGCGCAGGAGCAGGCGTGCAGCGCTGCTCTGCTGGAGTGTCCCTGCCCTGGGCTGCTCCCTTCCAGCCCAGGCGGATCCCAGGTGATGCTGGGAGTCTCTGGAGGAGCTGGCTGAGATCCTGCTCACGGGGCAGGGGAGGGGATGCAGGCCTGCAGCCTGGCAGTTCCCGGAATGAGGAGAGGGACTCCAGGGCGCTGCATTCTCCTGTCATTTGTAAGGATGATCCATAACGTGTGAACATCACCCGCAGTGGAGGCCTAATTGCGTTTCTCCAGCAATTTCCAAGGGGCATTTCCAAGGCAGCTTAAAGGAGCACTTAAGGGATAATGCTCGCAGCAGCCGGGGGGGGCTCTGCCCAGCCCCAGCTCCTCACAGCCAGCTCCCCCGGCGCTTTTATCCCGGGCCATTACCCCTGTCTTTACTGCCTTGCACTGCTTGTGCTGTCGGGAGGGAGGTGTAACATGACCCAAAGTGGTCTTGTGTGTTTTAATCTGCTGGTTTAATATCTGATGGCTTCCTGCCACCACCCCTTTCTGCGCTGGAGTCGCTCCTGGAGGGTTGCTGTGCCCAGAGGCTGAAGGCAGCTCCCAGGGCTGTGGAGGCAGAGCTGTCCTGGCCTGTTCTCTCTGTGTGTGGGCACTGGGGACAGTGGCTCCCACCTGATGATCCCACTGTGGCCTCCTGCCACGCTGCCTGTTCCAGGGTGGTTTTTCGGTCCTGGTTGTTTTCCTTCAGCGCCTCCATCCCACATGTGCTGAAAATCAGCGGCGTTGCAAAAGCTCCTGCTGTTTTCCTCCCAAAGAAACCCAGTTCCTCACCCTGGCTTGCTGTTGGGGCACAGCTTTCCCTGCAGGCTGCATCCCAGGCCGTTTCCCGAGGGAATTCCCGCAGCTTTCAAGTGCTGTGGAGTGTTTGGATGAGAAGAGCTGCCAGCACTTCATCCGCAGCCGGGGGGGAGGTGCTGGAATCACGGCGGGTCCCAGTGAGCTCAGTACTGGAGTTCATCCTGCCAGAGGCACTGCCCCAGGAGCAGGAGGAGGATGGGAGCGTTTAACAGCATTTAACCTGGAATCACCGATCCTTGGCAGGGTTAGGGAACGCTGAGCTGGGGGGATCCGCAGGGCTCCAGGGCTGGCACTGCAGGACAGCCTGGCACTGGCACGGCTCATCGTGCCTCACAGCCAGCCCATCCTGCAGCTTTGGGCAGCCTCATGAAACGCTCCCATTTCCCTCTCCCAGCTGTGCCCGCTGCTAAGTGCCTGCAAAATGCATCCCCGGGGGAGCAATGGTGCAAGTGAGATGGAGATGACCTGCCGGCTGCATTAGTGTCGGTGTCAGGGTCTCTGCTAAAGGGTTTTCCCCTTCCTGCTCGCAGCCATCCCGGCGGCTCTGCAGCCCCCAGCCCCTGCCTGCTCGGGGAGGGGGCTCGGGAAGGCAATCCTCACCCAGCCCCGAGGGCTCAGGACCCCCCTCCAGCTCCACGGGAGCCCCTGCACAGCCCAGCCAGGGGGAGAAGGACAGGGGGCTGGAGAGCCTGGGCTCGGTGACACAGAGAGCTGAGGAGGCAGCTCTGCCCTGATCCGCACGCGCGGCCCCTCAGCAAAGTGAAATGAAGCAGTGTGGCTTTAATTAACGGCACAATCTGGCTCCGTGTGAGAGAGGGACACAAAGAGCATGAGCGTGGAAACAAATGTTTCAGGGAGTTTATTAACCCCGAGGTTAGACCGCAGACAATGAACCCCGCAGGGCCCTGGCACTGCTCTGGGGCTGGGGGGCTCGGGGGTCCCCCCACGCCTTCCCCAGGCCGACCTGCTCCAGGTGCTCAGAGCAGTGAGCTAGGGCAAGACAGGCTGCTTTCGTTTGGTGTTCAAGGACAGAAATACAGCAAAGTGCTTTTCTTGTGCACTTTTCAAGGAAACAAAACAAACAAGATTTGTCCACAGCTAGGGTAAGTGACTGACTGACTGACTGACTGACTGACTGACTGACTGACTGACTGAATAAATGAATCAATGAATAAACGAACAAAGGCAAACCTGCTACATCCTCCTTGCCATGGAATTTCAGCTCCAGGAACCTCCTGCCTCCTCCCGCAGAGCTGCTTCAGGGAAAGAAAGTGCAACAACTAACATAATTTTACGATAATTACATTGCATCACATAATCCCATGACTTACATACATATAAAGTGGTTTCTCCTGTCATGTGCTCGTGGGAGAAGGTGCCAGGTCCTTTCCCAAGTACAGTTGCCCATGCTTGGCCAGGCCCCCGGTCCCAGGCAGCATTTTTGGGATGTGCTGCTCCACTGGGGCCTGCACAGTGTGGCTGTGCTCAGCTCTCCTCACCCCTCCCTGTGCAGCCCCAGCCCTGCTTGGCTCCACTGCACCCCTTGGTGTGGGATGGCTTGTGGTGGAAAAAATGAGAAACTTTTGATCGCACAAGGAAGCAAAAGCAGTGTTTTCCTCCTTTATTGAACTTTGGCAAATAATATGTGTGTGTGGGTTTTACATCAATAGCTATAAATAAAACTTTGAAAGCAATGTAATACTTGTCATCGAGATAAAGGACATCTATTGGCACAAATCAGTGAGTAAAAACCCTTTAATGATAAAATAACATTCACTCTTTAGCTACTTTATTTGTCTGAAAAACTCAGCTTACACTCAGTTCAACATACCACCTTCCACAACGTTAAAAAATGACATAAAATGACATAATAAAATAGACCTTAAATTTCATAATACAAGTACCTTGGCAAATTGCAGGCAGCTGGAGCAGCTCGGGCAGCCCCGCCGTGGCCTCACCCAGCCCTGGTGGCCTCTGGGCTGAGGGATGCAGGGGTGACAATGTGGCTGAGCAGTGGTGGCACTGCCAGCAGGGCTCTGCCGGCACGTCCCGCTCTGCCTACTGCGGAGGAGCCTGGAAAGCTTGCTGCAAGGTTAACCACTGTTACAATCATCAACTGTCTGACACAACCCCTGGGTAAAGTTCTGGTGGTGCCTGTCACTGTCTTTGGCAGAGAAATCGGGAGAGAAAATAACCCAACACAGCTTTCGCTGGTACCACAACCTGCCAAGTGAAAACCCTCCTGCACTAAGGAGAGCACATCTCTAAGAGACCCTCAGAGACACACGATGGCACCGCTGGGGCCTCCCCAGGAGACTGCCACTGCCCCTGCCCAGGCCCCCTTCCAGGGGATGGAGCAGTGGGCTTGGCTTTACGTCCAGCACGGCCTGGGATCGGGGGACACGGCGCTCTGAAGAAAACAAACCCATCCTTGAACAGGGGCTCACATGTGGACAAAGCAAAAGGGGATAGATAAAGCACCCTAACAAACCTGGCCCAGGGCAGGGGGGGCTGCCATAAAGCCAAAGGAGCTCCTGCTCCTGGGAAGGAGCACGGCAGCCTCCGAGGAGCAGGACGTGGATTGGAACGGAAGGAATCCAGTGCCAGGGGGCCCAGCTTCTCCTCAGATGGCAATTTCACTGGAATTTGGGTCTGTGTGACACGGGCACAGCCCAGAGCTGAGCGGGACAGCCGCCCTGGGCAGAGCTGAGCTGCGTGGGGCGGGACCGGCCGGGATTTCCCAGCGCAAATGCAAACACGAGTGCGAACAGCTAACAGGCTCCATGCATAAATAAACACCACCAAGCCAAAGACCTGTCCCAAACCCAAAGGAAGAAGTTGCCATTAAGAACCACGATGCATCACACTGCTAAGGGTTTGCCTCATGCATAAACATGGGAGCGCTGATTGGCAGTTGCTAATTATAATTATAATTATAATACTACACCGTCACACAGGACAATCAGCTCTTCAGACCAAGTAGCACAAATGTAGAAAATAAGTTTTTTCCTCTTTTTTTTCTTTTTTTTCTTTTTTCTCCAACAGAGCAAATGAACACAGATTGTTTCTTCAGCAAAATATGAAACTGTAAACTTTGGGCTCATTCTGCAACTTTTCCCCCATCCATAATAACAAAAAAACCCCAATGGGAAGAAAGACTGACGTACATTTTTAAGCGCACCTTCTCCGTCTAGTACAAAAGCACAACCTAAAACATATAAAGCTTCTTCTTCTGTTTTTTGGTTTTTTTTTTTTTCCTTTTAAATCACAGTTACCCAAAAGAAACAGTGAATAATTTCTTACATACGCTATAGTAACATTACGCTAAACAGCTATTCTCTATGAGGTATATCTGAGAGAATTCGGGGAGGGATTGCACGGTCTGCGTTGCCAACATGCCCAGCTCGTCATAAAGCTTTGGAACCATGGAGAAAGAGAGATCAGGGACAGGGGGAGGAGGAGGAGGAGGAGGAGAGCCTTTGGTATCATCAGGAGTCTGTCCTTTGCAGGGCTGCATTGCAAAGCACCACAGTACAAAAGCCCGCCAGGTACGATTCGGCGGCCCAGTCAAAGCTGAGGTATTCACAGGAAGAATAAAAAAAAAAAGCACAGAGAGGTCTAGACTGGCAAAATCGTTGCTTTGGTTCAAGCAAGGCACTCGTCCCGTGGTAACGTCACTCTTTGCAAGTGAAGCAGGGGTCGGGGGGCCGCGGGGACCCTGCCAGCTCTGGGGACTGTCTGTGTCCGGGGGCAGGGGACAGCGGCCACCCCCGCCAGAAGGCATCCTGAGAATTGTTATAGCTTTGTAGTGAGGGAACACAGAGACAGGGAGAAGCACACTTGGCAAGTCCTACCAACACAGACTCAAAGCCCCAAAGAAACACGAAATAAAAGGCAGCACTCGATTCCAGCGGAGCGTTTGTGTGGGTGACCTCCGGGAAGGCGAGGGCACGGCCCAGGCACATCCCCCAGGGAAGGGGATCAGGGTTTGGGCTGGGCTTGGGGCTCAGGGCAGTGCCCAGGCTGGGGGCAGTGCCCAGGGCTGGGGGCAGTGCCCAGGGCTCACAGCAGTGCCCAGGGCTCAGAGCAGTGCCCAGGGCTCAGAGCAGTGCCCAGGGCTCAGGGCAGTGCCCAGGGCTCAGGGCAGTGCCCAGGCTGGGGGCAGTGCCCAGGGCTGGGGGCAGTGCCCAGGGCTCACAGCAGTACCCAGGGCTCAGGGCAGTACCCAGGGCTCAGGGCAGTACCCAGGCTGGGGGCAGTGCCCAGGGCTGGGCTCAGGGCTCAGGGCTGGGCTCAGGGCAGTGCCCAGGGCTGGGGGCAGTGCCCAGGGCTGGGGGCAGTGCCCAGGGCTGGGCTCAGGGCTCAGGGCAGTGCCCAGGGCTGGGGGCAGTGCCCAGGGCTGGGGGCAGTGCCCAGGGCTGGGCTCAGGGCTCAGGGCAGTGCCCAGGCTGGGGGCAGTGCCCAGGGCTGGGGGCAGTGCCCAGGCTGGGCTCAGGGCTCAGGGCAGTGCCCAGGGCTCGGGGCAGTGCCCAGGGCTGGGCTCGGGGCAGAGGGCAGTGCCCAGGGGTCAGGGCAGTGCCCAGGGCTGGGGGCAGTGCCCAGGGCTGGGCTCAGGGCAGTACCCAGGGCTCAGGGCAGTGCCCAGGGCTCAGAGCAGTGCCCAGGGCTGGGCTTGGGGCAGCAAGCAGTGCCCAGGGCTGGGCTCAGGGCAGAGGGCAGTACCCAGGGCTCGGGGCAGTACCCAGGGCTCGGGGCAGTGCCCAGGGCTCAGGGCAGTACCCAGGGCTCGGGGCAGTGCCCAGGGCTCAGGGCAGTGCCCAGGGCTGGGCTCAGGGCTCAGGGCAGTGCCCAGGGCTCGGGGCAGTGCCCAGGGCTGGGCTCAGGGCTCAGGGCAGTGCCCAGGGGTCAGGGCAGTGCCCAGGGCTGGGCTCGGGGCAGTACCCAGGGCTCAGGGCAGTGCCCAGGGCTCAGAGCAGTGCCCAGGGCTGGGCTTGGGGCAGCAAGCAGTGCCCAGGGCTGGGCTCAGGGCTCAGGGCAGTGCCCAGGGCTGGGGGCAGTGCCCAGGGCTGGGCTCAGGGCTCAGGGCAGTGCCCAGGGCTGGGGGCAGTGCCCAGGGCTGGGCTCAGGGCTCGGGGCAGTACCCAGGGCTCGGGGCAGTGCCCAGGGCTGGGCTCGGGGCAGTACCCAGGGCTCAGGGCAGTGCCCAGGGCTCAGAGCAGTGCCCAGGGCTGGGCTTGGGGCAGCAAGCAGTGCCCAGGGCTGGGCTCAGGGCAGAGGGCAGTACCCAGGGCTCGGGGCAGTACCCAGGGCTCGGGGCAGTGCCCAGGGCTGGGCAGTGCCCAGGGCTGGGCTCGGGGCAGTGCCCAGGGCTCGGGGCAGTGCCCAGGGCTGGGCAGTGCCCCTCGGAGCATTGCCTCAGCCCCGCAGACAGCACAGAGCCCGCTCCAAGCCCCGGTGCCAAAGGGCACCGCTAATTGCCCGAACAAGCAGCTTGCAAGTAATCACTGAGGAACGTGATGCTAATGGAGCTTAATGCAGCCTCACTTCATTGCTAGCTCGAGAAAAGTAATTAATTGATTTTTATCTGCAAACGGTAATTGTAAACACAACCGAAGGTGAGCAGAGGCAGCAGCCCTGGCTGGGCACGGCCCGCTCCGCGCGAGAACAAGGATAATTAGCGATGCTAATTGCTGCTGCGGAGCGCCCGAGGACCCGCAGCACGGAAGGAGCACGGCAAGGGCACGGGCAGAGAGCAGCGGGGCATCGGGGGGCACGGGCAGGAGGCAGACCGCCGAGCAGGAAATCTTTGGTATCTTTGGTATCATCAACACGATAAAATTACAAATGGAAAAGTCAGTGAGGTAGCCTCTTTGGTTCTCACTAGAAATAGAAAGGTTTTTTCTGGGTTTTTTTCTTTTTTCTTTTTTTTTTATTTTTTCTTTTTTTTTTTCCTTTTTCTTTTTTTCCTTTTTCTTTTTTTTTTTCCTTTTTCTTTTTTTCCTTTTTCTTTTTTTCCTTTTTCTTTTTTTTTTTCCACACACAGAAGTTCATTCTTGGAAGCAGCTACTTTAAGGGTTTCTCTCTTTTTGCTTGGCATGGGTTATTTTCCCCCCAGCTTAAGTTTTAAGAAGCCACAAAGTTCAGGCAAAGTATCCCAGTGTCTTTTTTTTTTTTGTTTCCTATTTTTCTGGACACACAGTTTTAGGTTAAATATTCATTGCTTGTCCTCAAAGTTCGCTCTGCTGTTCTTACAGGAAATCAGCTGTAGTGCTTTATAGATAACTCTAATTAAAAAATAAAAACTCTACAAGGGCATCCCCGGGTGACGATGAATAAGTTAAATAAATAAGTTATATTATGAAGGCTTCATGTGCCATAATAAAGCTATGTCACACTTTCTAATCAGGAGGGAAGAGATTAACTTAAATAATTTAAACAATTAAAATGAATTAAAAGAAGGAATTAAAACTAGACTTCTGTTTTGTGGAAAGAGTAGTTCTTCCCCTGTCTGACAGGAGCTGGCTGCTCTACGCAGCAGTCCCAGCTCTGAGGTGTATTTACTAACAGGCTCTGCATCCCCGATGCAGTCCCACGGATAAATAAGCAAACTTACTCCCAAATGGCTGAATTAAATAGATACAAGTAGCTAACATCAGCGCCTGACCCCCATCTACATTCAGGCAAAGCTCCCACTGAATTCAAAAGCTAAACCGAAACACAACGGGATCCAGGCTGAACAGAGATCTCAGGACCTGCCCTAAGACTAAATTAAATAAATTACATTATTGATAGACAATATATCGAGTTAAAACCCACAGGTGTCTGGAAAAAAAAAAACAAAAACATTTCAAGCTTTGCCTTCTTAAAAAACGTAACCAATAAAAACTCCCCATCAGAAATATGAAGGAGGCCAAGTAGAAAGTTCCCCCGCCCCGTGGAAACGCTCGGGAGCCGCGGGCAGCAGGGAAGCCGCGTCCGAGGGAGGCGGCTCCTCCGGACAGCAGCCCTGCCCGCCCGCGGCCTCCCGCGGCTCTCTGGGCTCGGCTGCAGCCAGAGGCATCCTCGGGAATCCGCGACAAGTCACTGAGCACATCCTCCGGCGAGCTTCCAAAGCCGAATTCATGCCGCTGCGGCCAGGCTGTGGCTCCGGGCTGCTGTGCTGGGATGCTCTCTGCACACACGAGTCTCTGGCAGCGCAGTAAATAAAGCAGGTGACACACACGGCTCTGGGCACTCAGCAGGAGCTGGGACAGCAAGCACAGCCTCTCCAACACTCACACAGCCCCTCCTCTCAGGGAGCTGCCCATAAAAGCCAACAGTGAAATGGAAGACGTCACGGGGGCCGGGAGAGATGCGGGGATGAAGAACGCAGCAGGATCTTGGGCTGAGAATGGATTGGGACTCTTGGTAGCTTGGAGGCCCCAGCCCAGAGCAGCCTCGTTTGTGTTGTTACTCTGGAATGCGGCACTGCCTCAGCCTGGGGAGAATTTCATTGAAATTTGTAACTCAGCGCCTGATCCAAGCTCCCTTTGCTGGGGCTGTTGGAGGAGCTCTGAGCAGGGCAAAAAGCCCAGACCTTTGCTCCCAGGCTTCTGGCAGCTCCCCCCTGCCTCTGGGGAGGTGGGAGGCAGAGCTGTGGCCAGGTGGGTGTCCCCAGGTGGGTGTCCCCAGGTGAGGTGTCCCCAGGTGGGTGTCCCCAGGTGGGTGTCCCCAGGTGAGGTGTCCCCAGGTGGGTGTCCCCAGGTGAGGTGTCCCACACGCCTGGGCTCGTTCCCTGTGGGACACAGTGCACTTCCCTGCCCTCTCACTGCAGGAGGGAGCTCTGGGGTTTCACTGCTCCTGTGCCACCCCCTGCCACTGCAGGGGGACAATTCCAGGATGAGACAGCTCCCCTGAGGGCACTGCCGAGTTCAAGATGCACCAGGGCTGGTCTGATGGACACTTGGGTGGGAATGACAGTGAAACTTCAGCTGAGCCTGCTCCACAGCCTGCTGGCTCCAAACTCTGCACTCAAACATCTGGCACTGGGGTGAAGAGCCCTCAGGACACATCAGGAGAGATTGGGACCATACTTTTTGCAAGTTTGTTCCATGTCTGGCTACAAGGATTCTCCAAATCTCTTTGGAATCTGCCAAAGGACCCTCTGATCCCCAGAGCAGGCACGTGCTGTCAGTTTAGCTATGGGGATCCTGAATTTGCTTTCCAGAAACTTTTCCTGTCCTGAGCAGACATGGCTTCTGGATTTTTTTCTATTTTAAGCGCAGCCATTGGAAAGTGACTGCAGCAGTTCTGTGAAGCAGTTAAAGTGAAGCCCTTGTTTGAAGGCAGAGAGGAGCAAACACACTCCGGCTCTGGGGATAAATTGGACATGTCATGATCTGGATCACCATGACCTGGGTCAAACAGCATTACAGGCTAATATGTCAGAAGCACTCCTGAGCTGCCCCAGGAGCTGCTGAATACTCGGGCTCGGTTCAGTGGAGGTTTGGAGCCGGGCTGTGGTGCTGCTCAGCACTCACAGTGACAGAGAGGGGAACACACATATTGCAAGTCTCACCCTGGGGAGGAGAAAGAGGGGTGGAGGTCACGTACAGGAGGGTGGCTGCTCACAGCTCCAGACACACAGGAGACCAGCACACAGGTCACAGCCAGCCCACAAGTGCTTCCTGGAGGGAGGAGATGCAGCAGGGCAGCACCCCAACACCCTGCACTCGGAGCCCGTGCAGCTCCCAGGGAGATGCTGAGTGGGGCAGAAACAGGGAAAACACAAAGGAACCCACCCTTCTGGCTGCACCAAGACTCACGAGTGGTTACCTGTCCAGAGATCAGTGGGGTTATGTGCATTAGTCGTGCAAGAGGAGAAACAAACTGAAACACAAGTTGTGAGAATCCTCATCTTTGGTATGGTAGCTGTTGAGGTTTTGGTTGCTCTGTTCCTTGTTCTTTTGAAAAAACTGCATAGGCACAAATTAAAGACAATCTTCAACTTTAAGAGGACTTGAGTTGTCAAATGAAGCAGCAATTGTACTGGCTTTGCTTTGTTCTCATTCTTGTCAACCCTTTCTTTGAGATCCGCTTCCGAAAACGTCCGAGATGTTCGTAGAACACAGTGTGGGACTCGTTTGCTTCCTGACATGCTTCCTTGGTTTTTTAAAATTTTTCTATTTTATCTTTCAATGGAACAGTTTGTTGCAGAAGAAGTAGGTGCAGAAAACGTTTCTTTGGTTTCGATTAAGCAGTACATATAAAAAGTCTCAAGTGTCTGTGGCGGAGCGCGGCCGCGGCCGTGCCGCCGCCGGGGCGGCCCCGCTGCGCGGAGCCCAGAGAGGGCTGGCCAGCCCCCAGCGCCAGCCAAGCACCCGCGAGGAGAATGGCAAGGTACAAACATCTTTGGCTTGCAGAAATCCTGTCTCTTTGGTGTGCTGTGTTCCCGCCGGCCCGGGGAGCCGGCAGGGAAAAGGAACTTGGGGATGCGGTAGAGCTACACGCGGCACATCTGAAACGCTGAAGGGCTTGTCTCTGTTTCTTTTCCTGCTTGAAAGTACCATAAAATACTGATAAAAGGAACAAAAATGCACTGAACGGTAAAAAGGTTTTGGTAACAGCCGTTGCCGAGGAGAAACCAGATTCCCAAAAACTAAAAAGGATGTAATAATGCAAATTAATCGAAGTCATCCAAAACATTGTGTTTGCTCCATGAACTGTAGCAGTTCCATCGGCCTCCTGAGTGTGCATTAGGTACAAACACAGAGCTTGTGAGGAACTGCCAGCTGTGCTTGAGGCTCGCGCGGTGTTCCCGGGATGTCAGGCTGCAGCTGGCACAGCCACTCTGGCAGCCCAGGGCCGGACGTGGCTGCAGCTACCAGCCTTGTGCTTGATACTTCGAGCTCAAGAGAACCGCACTTTTCTGATCCGAGAATGAGCTGATTCAACTAAACTAAAAAAACAACCAAAAAAACCCTGAATCTGATTTTTTTTTCCCTTAAAACACTTAACAAAAAACCATGCCTGAGTTTAAAAACAGGGTCTTGGGTTGTCAGTATCCGACTCTGTGCTCCGTTGTGGCGTGGCCGCAGGGTGGTGTGGCCAGCACACGGCAGGCACCGGGCACGGGAGGCTGCCGGGCACGGGAACCCGGGGCTCAGGAGAAACCTGCCTCAAGAACGACTCCCTGCGTTTCAGACCTGCCTCGCCTGTCCTGAGCAAAGGATTGTGTGGAGAGAGGGTGACGTGGAGCCTGCTAAACTGCCGGGAAGCCGTAGGAACGTCCTGGGGACCGGCTGGCTGGGCTTGGCTGCGGGGATTGTGCTTTAGTCTCCAGCGAGGGCCGTGCCGCGGAGCCGCGCTCCCCTCACGCCTTGGTGCAGCTGCTGGGGGCCGACGAGGAGCCCCCGGAGCTCAGGTCGTCCTGCCACTTCTCCAGGCTGCGCCGGCGGGCGTTCATGAAGAAGTTGCTGACGGTGGTGAGCTCCAGGCCCAGCTGCTGGGAGATGGTGATCTGCATTTCTTTGGAGGGACGCTTGTTCTCCTTGAAGATGGCGAAAAGCGTTCGGCGCTGGAGGTCCGTGAAAACCAGGCGGGATTTCTTCTGGGAGTTGTTCCGCTCTTTGTTGGGCTCTTGCTCTTTGCGTTTGCAGGCTGGGAGGGGGCGGCAGAGACAGAGAGAAAGTGTCAGGGTGGTGCCCACAGTCCCCACCAGCCACCCCGATGGCAGGCACTGTCACACGGTGCGGGCAAGTGTCACCAGCTGAGCCAGCACCGCTCTGGCACACGGGAGCGGAGGGCTCCAGAGGAATCCAGTGGGCTGCATTGCTTTTCTATCCCCAGTACCTCTCAACAGCCAGGAGTAACAGCTGTACGTAAGTTTTGTCCCTTTACACAGCCCAAAGCAAACCCCAGTCAAGGCTCTGGTAGCAGCAACTTTGTGTGAGCACCAAGGGGAAAGAGCACCGTGGGCCTCCTTGGCCTCCCAGGCTCACCTGCCCTGCCCTGCTGCCTGACTGCTGCAGTGCCACCACTCCGGGGCACCGCCCCCATCGCCTGTCCCCCTTCCCCGGCCATGTCCCGAGGGTGAAGCCAGCCGTCAGAGCTCAGGTCACGCAGGGCAGCAGTGCTGGAGCATCACTGAGCCATGCTAATGGATCCTAAACCCATTCGTATTAATAGCTGCTCTGTATTTATTAGCAGAGAGAGAACAGCAAGTGCTGAAACCAATACCGCTGCCGGAGCACACCCACACTTAAAAATAGCCTGCCCAGGCCGTCTGCACCGGGCACAGAGAGAAAATCCATATGTTGACATGGTTAGGTAATGTGCTGGGACAAAATGAGCCCAGAGAATTGATAAGCGGGCGGGTTTTAAGCAGCCCTGTTAAATAATTCCGCAGGTCTGGAATGTGAAATGAAGCTGGCCCAAAAGTAAAAGTCAGACTGCGGAGATGTCTGTAATTAACCCAGTCAGGGCTGTACCTGTGTGGAGCCTGGCTCAGCCACCGTGGCACAGAATCTCACAGCATTTCTGCAGGAAACTGGGGTATTTTCTTGGCGTGCCTGACCCTGACCCCTCTGAGCTGCCAAATTCCAGTGGCTGCAGCCGAGCTGCCCCTGGGAGGGAGGTGAAGGTCAGACCTCGAGACACCCCAAAGCACAAGAGAATGCTGGTCAGGGTGAGCCTGCACCTGGCCCCAGTGGCCACACTCGCCTCTCCGAGGCCATTATCCCAGAGGCAGCAGGAGGCAAGAATCTGGGCTCTCTGACTGCACCTCTGCCACTGCAGACAACACCCAGCTGCCTGTCTGGGCTGAAAAAGCAGATGTTAAGCTGGGTTCACTTGGCCACGTGTCCAGAATCCACATGGCAATGTCCCTGGTGCTGGGGACATGATGAGCAGCAGCATCTTTGCTGCAGCTTCTAATCGGTTCCGGGACACTGGGACCAGTGGAGTGTTTCCTACCATCACTAATTTATGTCCTGAGATACTCTGCGTTTTACAGTTATTGGTATCTGATGATAAATAATGCAGAGGTATGTGCTTTTTGATGCATTCAGTAAATACTTGCCTTGAACTGTTGAGTTTGCTCTTGAAAAGGCCCCGCAAAGGCAAAGGCTGCACCTGACGTGCAGCTCTCAGCAGAGAAAAATGGGGTGAGCACTCTAATAAAATCAAGTGATTTTCCGGGAAGAAAGAGAAAGGTTTTAACAGCACAGGGAAGGGAAGAGACCATCTGGATTCTAAGCACAATTTGATTTATTAGCTGTGGTTAAACCTGAACATATCCTACGGAAGAAAATGGACAACCAGCAAGAACTGAAAGCCATAATTGTGGAAAAAAAAGATACACAAAAATATAAAATAAAATATTTTCCTTCTGCATTGGATTAAAGATGCTCTTCAATAGAAAGAGAACAGGAACTGCTCAGAATTGGGGTCAGTGCTGCCTCCTGTAGCATGGACTAAAGTGGTGCCCCATGACTCGAAGGGCAGGGTGCAGGGACCCAACGCTGCACTGTGACACCCTGAGTATCCTCACACTCAACTTCCCTACTAATAGTTCATTTGCCTGACTTTCTGCAACAATGACTCTGATTTTCCATTTTCTCTCCCACAAGAGAGGAACCCAGGCATTCCAAACAGCCACAAACCCTGAAAATACCTGGAAGCTCTCGTGCTCAGCTCAGTCCCACCCTGTGAGCCCTCAGGCACGGGGCAGGGACACTCCAAACCTCCCTCAGCTCCTGCACCTCTCCAGGGGGAGGCAGAGATGAGGACACGAAGGTCACCAGCATCAGAAGGAGGAAGAGGCCCGGGAGGGCCCCAGGGGCTGGAGCAGCCCCAGGAGAAGCGGAGCCACGTGCCGGGATGCTGGGAACATCACCAACACAGCTCCTGTGCCTCTCCGGCCCTGGATGCTTTAATAACAGCAAAAGTGACTCTGCAGCCACGAAACAAAGAGCAGGGCTAAGAAGGAGCCAAGCAGAGAGCAACGTTCCCTTAATGCAGCAGAATGTCCTCAGTCTCCACCCTTCCTAGGACAAGTGGTGAATGTTGATCCGCCCGTGTGGTTTGTGTGGGTGCAAAGTCACCCAAACCCAGTTATGCGGCTGATGGAACTGAAACTGCTCCTCCATTCGATTTTGTGAGGGAAATGCAATTACCCTGGTAATACTGAACACAATGAAATGACCATCAAAACATTTTCTAAAGATTTCACATGTTTTCCTTTTGCTCTGATTCACTTAAAGCAACCCCCTGTATATCCCTGTCACTACAATCTTTTAAAAACTAGGCCTCAGAAATCAATTTGATTACCTCTCTGAATTAAGTATGCACGAATGAGAGCGATTGAGATCAATACAAATTAGGTTAAGTACTCCGCTGTGTACAAAATCATTATGGAACAAGGAGCAATCAGAATGAAGATGCAAATAATCACATTGTCGGGGTGGGCAGCCAGTGCTGCTCATCCCAGCTGCTGCACACACACCGAACTCCTAATTCTTGCGACGCCAGGAATGCCCTTGGTGGCATTTATCCAGAAAAGCAGATTGGATGCGTAGCACAAAGTAAATTCTGTCCTTCCAGAGAAGGCCTGCTTGCTCAGCCATTGTAATGGGGAGGTGCTCCCTGTTTGCAGGGATTCCTGCGATGCTCTGAGAAAGGATCTGACAGCCTGGTTGTCTCTTGGAGCCCCACCTGATTTGTCCCCTCTCAGCATGGAGGAGAGGAAGGTGTGTGGGAAGCCCTCCGAGGAAGACCTCTGCTCCTCCTTCACCTCCTGCAGGCAGTGCTGCTTGCCAAAGCTTAATGCCTCGGCACAGGCCCCGTGCTCCCACCCCATTAGGAGGGGATGAGAACTGCTGGAAAATCACCGCTGCTCATAAATATGTTCCCTGCTTACTGAGAGATATTTTGGTCTCGGAGACAATTTGCGTTTTGGGAACCTGCCAGCCTCTATCGCTTGTCTAATAATTCCTCTGAGCAGCATTTACCAGTGGTTTGAGTCCCTTTTTTCACAACGGAGCAGTTTGATTTTATAGCTCAAAACCCCCAAACAAGCCCAAAACACTCCAATTTCTTTTCTGATTGCATTTCTCTCTGCCATCAGCGAGTTGTCTGGCTGATGCTATCACCAAATCCATTTGAGATGAGTCTGTTTGGTATGATTTCTGTGTGCAAACCCCTCTATAAATCAGAGAGCCTTCTATGTAAAAGTCTGCAAGATTGATAGAGCTGGATACAAAATCTTTTGCCTTGGAAAAAGAGATGTATTATCTGTCCCGTTGGATATAGTGCTTTCCCTGCATATTCATCGCCCAGCTACGATGGGCTTTTTCCAGAGAAAACAAGATGGGAGCCTTAAATACAAATAAATTGTGGCAATTAATAAACTGGGGGCAATTTTCAGCTGGAGAGGAATACTTGAATTTGGGATATTTCAGTTCAAACAGTGATGGGCAAGAGATACACAGGAAAAAAAGGGGGGGGGGAATCTGATAAGGAAATAGTGAAGAACAGCTTCAGAATGAGTAACACATGATGACCAATTAATTGCTTCTTTTAAAAATTAGGGGAGAAAATACAGAAATTCATTTAATCCAAAATGTACTCAGAATTAACTTCATCAAATAATCAGGAAACCGACAAAACTCATTTGCTTTGCAAAAACAGGATTCAGATTTCCATGTGGCAGAAACGCCTCCAGAAATGATGTGGAACAAAGAGCTGGGGCAGGGGATTATTTTGGAAAGTTGGTACATGAGAAATATGATCTATCAGCCAGCACCACAATTTACCGCATGGATTGTTCAAACACAACCACTAATCTATAGCTGAAGAGAGCACCGATATTTCATGCCCCTAAGCACCTTTCAAAGGACCTTTACATACCTGTATATTTAGTTCAACGCTAAGAAATAGCTTTATAAATAGGTAACGTGCCTGACACAGACGTTATCATGCCTTCATTTTTAGCTGGGGATACAGACAACAAAATAGTCTCAAAATCCAGGGAAGAGCCATTTGGTAGGGCACAAAGAGCACACTCTGTGAGACCCCTCTCCTTGTCCTGGGGCACGTGGGGTGTGACCGTGCCACCGCCCACTCCTGGCACTGCCACCCACGGCTGGCCGGGCCCGGGACGGGCAGGGTCCGCGGCCACCGCCCGCCCCGCGGCCTCGGCTGGCTGTGCTCCTGCTCCTTCCCTGCTCCGCCCCTCGCCGCCGCTCTCCGTGGTGCTGACAGGTCAGAGCAGGGCTCGGCCAGCTCGGCACGAGTGAGCCGCTGACGGCGCTTTGGTACGAGAGCGTTCAGTCATCCATAAGGGATCCGGCACCGCAGAGGGCGAACAGGCGGCGGAGCGCTCTGCTGACCCCGCACAAATTTAGGGATTGTCCGTCGGGGCTTTCCCCAAACCTTCCAGGGCAGCAGGCAGCGCCCGGAGCCCCGAGCCCCGAGCGCGGCCCCGAGCCCCCCGAGCGCGGCCCCGAGCCCCCCGAGCCCCAGCCCCTCTGGGGCCCGGGAGGGCACTCGCCGCTTCCCCGGCTGCCGCTGCAGCCAAACACGGGCACGGGCACCCCAAAAGGGCGCTCTGCCCCCGGAGCACCCACAAACTCCCCGTGCACAGCGGGTCCTGCCTGCACAGAGCCCCCAGCACCCCAAAAGGGCGCTCTGCCCTCGGAGCACCCACAAACTCCCCGTGCACAGCGTGTCCTGCCCGCACGGAGCCCCCAGCACCCCAAAAGGGCGCTCTGCCCTCGGAGCACCCACAAACTCCCCGTGTGCAGCAGATCCTGCCTGCACGGAGCCCCCAGCACCCCAAAAGGGCGCTCTGCCCCCGGAGCACCCACAAACTCCCCGTGCACAGCGGGTCCTGCCTGCACAGAGCCCCCAGCACCCCAAAAGGGCGCTCTGCCCTCGAGCACCCACAAACTCCCCGTGCACAGCGGGTCCTGCCCGCACGGAGCCCCCAGCACCCCAAAAGGGGGCTCTGCCCTCGGAGCACCCACAAACTCCCCGTGTGCAGCAGATCCTGCCCGCTCAGAGCCCCCCCCCCGACACAGGACTCCTAAAAACCTCCATGAAAAGACAACAAGCACAGAAATAATAACATTAAATTAGATTAGGTTAGAACACTATATACCTTCTATCATAAGAAAAAATACGAAACACACCCCACATTGCTCCCACAGGGAGAGGGGGATTTCCCTTCAAGGACAGCAGATTTCCACCCCACTTGGGAAAAATTTCCAGGAGTGTGGGGCAAATAGCTGGTGGGTATTTTTTGTTTTTAAAAACCTGAAATACTTGTGGCATTTTCCCCATGCTCAGAGGGATTTAAGCAAGCGAGTAAAGGGGGAGAAGGAAGCACTGAGGCAATGGGGCCGCATATTCACACGTGGTAATAAAAGGAAATTAAAATAATCGATTTCCTGAAGGGAAAGGTAATTTGCAAAGGTCTTTCCCGCTCCATGGGGAGTCCACGGCCACTCAGCACCTGAGCTCTCTCCAAACTTTCCTCCTGGATGCAGAGGCATTCAGGGGGCCTGGTAAAGCAGAGATCCAGAGTTATAGAGGCAGAACTCTGCATGCGGCTGTGATTCCTGATTTTCTGCTCTATATGCAGGGCTCCACGGGGAACCCCCAGCCGGGACCAGTGCTGGGAAGGAAAAACACCAGCCACGTTACTGGAAATGAGCCGGCTCAGGTTCCAGATCAATGAAAACTGGGTCCACGCGTTGATGCTCCTGTTGCCAGCATTAATGCTCTTTTAATCTTCTAAACATTATCTGCATCGATTTCCCTCTCAATACACGTTTGTTTGTGAAGGCGACATCACCGCGTGCTCGGCAAAAACCCCAAACCCCTCCTGTGCCCCTGACACCCCTGTCAGAGATCCCAGCACCTTCATTCGGCTGCGAGCAGAGAGGAGCGGGATGCCCGTGGGTGCTGCAAGGGAAGAGATGAGTTTGCCTTGGAGCCGAGCAGGGGATCAGCGTCCCTGTCCCGCAGGGACTGCCCGCAGCTCGGGAAAGCCCGAGCACTCCCCACGGGGATCCTGGAGACCCCAGGCCGTGCGTGTTTGACCTCTGGTTAGAGGTCGGCCAGGGATTAGGGCCATCAGTCATCCACGGCTCCTCTTGGCCCTGCTCCGCCGCATGCCAGCCTCTCCCGGCAGCTGCCCCTCGTGCGGGAACTCTGTGTGCCCATCTCCCTGCCGCAGAGACCCCCGTGCCCCCTCAGAGCCCTCCGGGAGTGCCGGCAAGGCGGGCAGCTCTGGGGACAGCCTGCCCACTGGGAAATCCCTGCCCTCGTCGGGATCAATTGAAATAAAAGAAGGGCGGACTCGGGGACACAAATATCCCAGGATTTTCATCGCTGTCAGAGCAGCGCGCCCCGGTCCCTGGCCTGCCCCCCATGCTGCGGTTTGTCCCACGCGTGTCTGGCCGTGCCACAGTCCCCCGTGGTTTCGGGGGAGCGGGAAGGCAGCCCCGGCTGTGCTCCACGGCGGGGCCCGGCCCGCACCCGCGCGGAACCGGCCGGGGGGCACCCCGCACGGCCTCACGGCAGGGACAGCTCCCGCCGGCTCTGTCCCGCTCACCTCCGCTGCGGGGGTCAGTGCCGGGGGTCAGTACGGGGGGTCGGTACCGGGGTCGGTACCGGGGGTCAGTACCGGGGTCGGTACCGGGGTCGGTACGGGGGTCAGTACGGGGGTCGGTGCCGGGGTCGGTACCGGGGGTCGGTACCGGGGTCGGTGCCGGGATCAGTACCGGGGGTCAGTACCGGGGTCGGTACCGGGGTCGGTACGGGGGTCAGTACGGGGGTCGGTGCCGGGATCAGTACCGGGGGTCGGTGCCGGGGTCGGTACGGGGGTCGGTAAGGGGGTCGGTGCCGGGGTCGGTACGGGGGTCGGTACGGGGGTCGGTACCGGGGTCGGTAAGGGGGTCGGTGCCGGGGTCGGTACCGGGGGTCAGTACCGGGCTCGGTACCGGGGTCGGTACGGGGGTCGGTGCCGGGGTCGGTACCGGGGGTCAGTACCGGGGTCGGTGCCGGGGTCGGTACCGGGGGTCGGTACGGGGGGTCGGTGCCGGGGTCGGTACCGGGGGTCGGTACGGGGGTCGGTACCGGGGGTCGGTGCCGGGGTCGGTACCGGGGGTCGGTGCCGGGGTCGGTACCGGGGGTCGGTACCGGGGTCGGTGCCGGGGTCGCTGCCGCCGCCCCCCCGCGGCCCCCGCAGAACAATGGGGGCTGCGGCGCTCCGCGGCCGCGCCAGGGGGCGCCCGCGCGCGCTCCGCGGACAATGCGGCCGGGCCGGGCCGGGCCGGGGCCGCGGGGTGCGCGGGGCGCGCGGGGTCCGGCCCCCGCCCGCTGCCGCCGGCCCCGCCTGCCCCGGGACGCGGAGCCCCCCCCGGTGCGCCCCGCGGCCCCGGCAGCCGCAGGAGGGATGCGCACCGAGAGCGCGGTGCGGTGCTGAGCGCGCACCTTCAGCACCCGGCCCTGGAGAGCAGCCCCGGCCCCGCCGCCCGGCAGTGGCAGCGGAGCGCGTCCCTCCGCCGGCCCCGAGCCCCGCACGGCCCCGCCGGACAGAGCCGCGGTGCCTGCGCTGCGGGAGGCGGCTGAGCTCCGCACAGCCCCGCGGTTCACGGCGGAGCGGGAAGCGGCCGCGCCGGGCCCGAGAAGGACGCACTGCGGGGCCGGCCGGCCGGCGCTGCGCCCCGAGGGTCGCGCTGCGCTCCCCGCCTGGCACAGGCTTGCACTTACCGGCTAGCCGCAGGGCAGACATCCTCTGGAACTCCGGCTCCTGCAGCCACTTCCACATCCTGCGGAACGTCTCCCGGCCGGACTTGAGTTTACTCCAAGGCTTGGGGTTCCGCAGCAAGTCCGAGAGGGTCCCCTGGGAGCGGCACAGCACTCGCTGGGCGAAGATGGCCTGCGGGATGCTGTAGCGCTTCAGCTCCGCCGTGATCCTTTGTGCCACCTCCTTGGTGTTGATCTCCTCGAGCTGCCCCGCGCCGCTCCCCTGCGGGCCGGCGGCGGGGGGCGGCCGCTCCCGGCCGGCGGGCAGCGCGGGGCCGTGCGGCGGCGGCGGCCCGGGGGGCGCGGGGTGGTGCGCGCCGTTCAGGGGCGGCAGCATGGCCGGGGGCGTCCCCAGCCCCCGGGGCAGGTGCTGCTCGCCCCGCGCCAGCATCGCCGCGTGCGCCTCGAAGTTGGGGCTCAGCATCTTGTCGTGGCCCGGCGGCCCGTAGCCGTGCAGGCCCTGCTGGGAGCCAGGGAGCGGGCCCAGCCCGTTGCCCAGCGGCGAGAGGCTCTGCCCCACGGCCGGCACCTCCTTGTAGGGCCCGTAGAGGCTGTTGACGGCCGGCAGCCCGCGCTCGTCCCGCATGAGCGCGAAGCCGCCGCCGGCGCTGCCCGGCAGGCGCTGGTGGTGGTGGTGGTGGTGGGCGTGCGGGTGGGCGTGCGGGTGGTGGAACTTGTCGGAGACGGCGGAGATGGGCGGCAGGGGCTGGAGCGGCGTCAGCGTGGTGTAGGTGCCGCTCATGCCCATGCCGGGCGGCGAGGCCTCGCAGGGCACGCTCATGGCGTGGTGCAGCGGGATGGAGAGCTCGGGCCGGTACTCGGCGGCGCCGTCCAGCAGCGAGGCCATGCTGGGCACCATGGCGGGCCGGGCGGCGGGGGGCAGCTCCTGGTGCGGCGGCGGCGGCGGCGGCGGCGGGGGAGGCGGCACCCGGAGCGGCCCCGCGCTGCGGCCGCCGTGGTGAGGGCTGGGGCTGCCCATCATCTCCGGTTCGTGCCCCGCCGCCCCGTGCAGGCTGCCCAGCGGCTCCATCGCCAGCTCGGGGTTCATGGTGCACGCACCCGGTTCCCCGCCCAGGCACCGCCGGCCGCCGCGCCCGCTCCTCATCCGCTCATCGGGGCGGCGGCCGCTGCGGCCCGCGGCCGCCCGCCCCGCGGGCAGCGGCGGCTCAGCCGGGCCCGCCGCGCCGGCCCCGCGCCATGTCCTCGCCTCGCCGCCGCCGCCGCCGTCTGCGGGCGGCGGGAGCTGTCCGGGGCCGCTCCGCCCCGGCCGCGCCCGCGGGGCCGGGCCTGCGCCGCGGGCGGGCGGGCGTGAGGGCGTGAGGGCGGCGGGAAGGGCGGGAAAGGCGGGCGCGCGGGAGCATTGGCGGGCTGAGGCGCGGGGGCGGGGCCTCCGTGAGGGGACGCGAGGGGACGGCGGGGCCCTTAAAGATTCCGCCGCCTTTGTAGCGTGCGAGGCCGCCGGGAGCATCGCGGCATCGGCCCGGAGCCGGCCCCGACCGCTGCCGGGGCTGCTCCCGTGCCGCCGCCGGGGATCGGCGGTGCTGGCTGCGCGGCGGTCGCCATGCCCGGTCACGCAGCCCAGCCCCGCGGCCGCCGGCTCCCGGGGCCCGCTGCCCACAGCCGGCCCTGCTGCCTCCCTGTTCGCTGCTGCAAACCGAGGTACAGCGCCGATCTGTGCTGTTGGTTATTAGTTGCCCTAAATGCGGCTGAATTCGGGCTCGCTAGCAAGGTGTGGTGGATGTAGCTGAGCCGGGGTGGATGGCGAGCCCCCGGAGCCGCCGTCCCGCTGGCACAGCGCTGTGGGGCCGCGCTCCCCGCTGCACACACCGGGCGAGGGCCGGCTCCCCGCTGCACGCCCCTCGGCCCCGCGGCTGGCACAGGGCTCTGCGGGCAGGGGCAGGGCGGATGGAAGCGGACAGCATGCCCTGGCACGGAGCTGGCAAAGGGGGGACTTGCCTGCTATGGCACAGCCCGTGCAGGGCACCCGTGCCAAGACACACCGGGTCGGGCTGCGCCCGCTGCTCCCAGCTGTGCAGTTCACTGCTTCTCCCTGCTCCTTCAATCAGCAGCGGCAACAGCAGCCTTGAGTGTCCTTGAGTTTTGTGTAATCCTTATCTCGGCCCTGGTAACTGTGTCCGTGTTTGTGGCAGTCCCACCTCCACTGAGTCTTTCCAGTAACTAAAAGGGGAAATAGGGAGAAATGTCACCTTTTGGACCCTTCATCATCAGGCCACTCACTCTCCAGAGCGCCTGGTATCCCCTTGCAAACAAGTTGTGTATGACAGCACCCAGTTTCCCTACAGATTGGATCCCAAAGGATAACGATCCATTTCTTTCCATGTTGCCATCACAGTGTCTCTGGAGCTCACGGTGTTTTCTGAGCTGCTTTTTGGCACTATCAGGCCAAAAATAAAGAGGAGTTCCCCCCACCCCAGCTACTCCTCCCGCTGCCAGCTTGTGGTGAAGAGGGAAAAAGAAAGGAAGACAGAAAAGAAAGCTCTGGCGTGAGGTGCCTTTGTTCAGGGCAACTTATGCGTGAAATCTTTTTGTCCTTCCTGAAGGAAGGCAAAAGTTGCGGTTGATTTGGGGAAAAAAGAGGCGAGTGCAGCGCTCCGGAGACGGAGGTGCCCCTGTAGGCAGGGGGAGGAGGGTGTGTGGGCAGACCCCGATGGGGATCTGGTGCCGCAGATGTGCTGGTGTCTGTGTCCTCCTTTTCCTCTCTTTTCCTCTCTTTTCCTCTGGCCTTGCCTTCTCCTTCTCCAACAAATTCATCAGGTCTTTGACTCTTTCTTTCCAAACCTGCACCTGACGGCTGCGTCCCCTGAGGATGTTTTGTTTGTAGTGTCTTTCCAAATTCCTGTCAAAACCTTCCTGGGAATCGAGGTGTAAATACGCGTGCGTGGTGCAGTTGTACGCGAAGCGGAGGCCCGGCCCGATGGGGCAGTGCCTGCCCTCAGGGCCAGCAGGGTGTCCCGTGTCACCGGGCGGGACAAGGCAAGCCGAGCTGGCAGCGGGCACGGCGGGCAGCAGCAGCGCCGGGAGCCGGGGGTGCTGCAGCTTGCACCCAGCGGGACAGCGTTCCCTGCCTGCATGGCTGCCTTTGCCAGAGGCTTTCCTCGGCTTTGGGGGCGGGAGGAGGGGGTTTCTTTGTTAGCTTTCCTGCTGTCTGCCTGCAGCCAGGCCTCCCCCTGCCACAGCCAGGTGCCCTTGCTCCCCAAAGAGGCAGCGGTGGGGTGTCCAGGGATGGCAGGGTGGGACAAACCTGGGCATTGACCTGGCCTGGCTGAGCTTTCCTGCCCAGCATCCTTCTGGTGTGGGCTGTGGCTCCCTTGGGATTATGAAATTTAATTCCTCTCCTCTTTTGTTCTCCGGGGTTGTCTGTAGCGTCCTGCAGCACTCGCACCTGGCACCTGACCCAAACCACGCAGGGAAGGGTGACTTGAGGGTGACAGGACATGGCACAGGCACAGGGAGTTCTCCTCTAAAGCAGCTGGCCAGGGCCTGCAGGTGTCATTTCCACCTGCTTTTAAACAAACACTGCAGGTGTTTTCTTTGGCATTTTGAAACTGCTGCCACAAGCCTGTTCTCTGCAGAGCGAGCAGCTCCATGCCCTCAGGACAGCTTCCAGGGATGGAGGCAGAGCTGGACATGGCCTGGGGGTTCAACCCTCCAGCCCCAGCACCTGGGCCAGCAGAGCCTTCCTCATGTTTACCCGTGGGAGAGGAGGGAAAGGATTTCTCCTATCCCATCCCCAGATTGGGTTCTAGGACTATAAATCCCTGCCTCTGTGCCAGGATGTCTCAAGGATAAATATGTGAGCTGTAGTGGGTATTAGTGGTGGGAAGCACACAGCACGGAGGATCTGGCATGGCTCTGCTCCTGTGCCTGCCATCCTCAGGGACTCATGTGAACTCCTAAAAACACGTGGCAGAATTCCTGCCACTGAGGATGCTGCAGGTCACCTGGAACACGAAACAGCAGTGGGCTGGAAGATGTTCCTGGGGATGTAATTCACCTTAATGAGCAAATACCCTGAGCCTATCAGCGCCCACATTGCCCCACTTTTTATCTTCACGTATTTCACAGGAGTGCAGAATTTGATCCATCACACCAAGCTTCTTGCACTGCATAATTAAATATAGGGAGCATTAAGCAACACTTTTGGCAACTCCTCTGGTGAAGTTTTCCAGTAAAACCTATCAGTGGCCCTGAGCACTTTGGGAAATAATAATGATAATAATAATAAAGAAGCAGCAGAGGCAGTGGAGTTTTACAGACTCCCAATGCACAAGAAACCATTTTATTTAAAAACAATGCATTCAGTACCGGGTTATGGCACACGAGTCAATGCTGCAGGCACACCCAGCACGGGCTCCCAGGGGAGCTGCCCAGCCCGCTGCCCCCGCGGGACGTGGCACGGTCACGGGCAGCCGGGGCACCCGGAGCTGTGCAGGCAGGCTCAGCCCGGGCTGGGCACGCACAGCCCGTGCCAGCGCCAGCCCTGCCACCAGGCTCTCCGTGCTGCTGAGGCTGCAGCAGCTCCTTCCCAGCGCCCACCTGAGAGCTGCCCGGCCCTTTGTGAACGTCAGCCATAGGAAAATAAACAGTGCTTTTGGTATGGCCCTTACTAACGAACCCTTTATTACAATTATGGCATCTTTTTTTTTTTTTTGTAATATTTATATTTTTTTATCGAAAACAACTCCATCAGGCATTGAACTGTAGAGCCATTGAAATAAAGACACATTCATTTACAGAAAACCTGCTTTTTCCTATTTGCCCTGTTTTTGCAGCCTCCATTCACAGTCACTCTGTTTCACAAACTCTTGCTTTTTGGCTTGGCCTTACAATTAAACCTGGTAGCCAAATGCCTGTTTTCACATGCCTTGCTACCATTCACCGAGGAGATGCAAGCAACAAAAATAGAGACCCAAGATGTATAAAAGAAGAGAGGACACGTGTATTCCCAATCCTATGTACACCCCCAGCACCTTGGCACCCATCCTGCTGGCAAAGGGCTGGAGAGGGATGTGGCTGCCCCTGGACACTGAGCAGCCCAGGGCCAAGCAGGGTCTCCCAATGGAGGGAGCTGCTCTGGAGGGCTTCTCTGGATTTTGGAGCCTCAAATGTTTTGTACTTACAGGTATTGATCACGCTGCATTAGCTCTGTTGGCTTGTCTAGACATTCAGTCATGGGAAGGAGAGTTCTCCCTGAACCATCAGGAATTCATGCAGGAAGGTTTGGGGCCAAAGAGAGGGAAGGAAGAGGCCAGCTGAGGTGATGCCACTGGCTGTCCTGAGCAGGGAGGGCAGCCCCCAGCACCTTGTAAATAACAATTAAATAAATAATAAAATACTTGCTCAGTAGTGCAAAGGCATTTCTGCTGGACAGAGGCAGCCCAAAGAGCCTCTCCTCCTCAGGCACTGTCTTCTCCATCCCCTGCCATCCTCACCTCTCCCTCAGACCCCACCTGGCAAAACAAAAGCTGTGCACTTTGAGATGCTTTTCCACCTTGCAAAAGAATATTGATACTAAGAAGCAATTTACTTTGGGCTGTGCTGTGCCATCGATCACGGGGCAGAACTCCCCATTAAAATCAATGATTCTGAAATGTTCAATGTGGGTCTGGAGCATCGATGGGGCGTTTTGCTCAAAAATCAATGATGTAATATGGCGTTCTGTCAATAATTTTTCTGTATTCCCATTTCCAAATATTTGCAGTCAGTTTTGTGCTTCCTTCTCTGCTCTTTGTGCTTTTGTAAAGTTCTGGTGGTGATGCCAGGGCTGTGCCCAGGGGGTTGTGCCCCTCTCCAGGACTATGGGAGGTTCCAGAAACTGTGTGGAGCCCACTGTCCCTGCTTTCATGCCAACATAATGATAACAGTTCCCATTTCTTTAATTTGCTGATGAGAAATTATGGTCCCCACAGGAAACTGGTAAAAAGCCTCTTGATAAAAATGTCTGGTGTTCAGACAAGCCAACAAGAGTAATTTGGGGCTGGGGGTGACCCTTCTGCTCCAGTGGGTTTAGAGTTGCTGGGCACTGCTTTAGCATGGACCCCAGTGCCCATGGAAAACAATATCAGAAATTATTCATTCCTGCACTTCACTAATGACCGGTGCAGAGCTCTTCTTTCCCTGTGCAATTTCTGGTTTGGGGCTAAACAATCTGTGTGCTCCAGCATGTGGAGCAGGGTCCCTGCAGGCTCTGCTGGGACCAGGGCTGCCCAGCCACTGCCAGCCCCACGGTTCCCAGAGCTGTGACCCCACAGCCCTTGCTGGCACTGGGGGACTCAGTGCAGCACTGGGGCATCACCACCGCACCCCTGTGACTCCAGGAGCACAGGCACTCGAGCTGGACCCTGCTGAGCAAGTGTGAGGAGCACAGGACGGCCCAGAGCCCCAGGAACAGTGCCTGGGGCAGCTCTGGACATGGGGCAGCTGCGGGGACCCCACAGCCCTACACAGCCTTTGGAAAAGCAGAGCTGGGGAATGTGGGATAATTCAAGGGGAGGAGAAAGCCAGCGGCTCCTGTTCCACCCCGGGGTGTGGGGGAGAACCCTTCTGGCTGCAGGGCCACAGTGGGCACTAGGCCATGCCTGGGTGTTGTGCTGGAGATCTCCTCCTCATCTCCTATGTCTGACCACAGGCAAAGAAGCTAAGAAAAATCAACCTGTGCCATTTTAAATACTGGATTTTGCATCTTCTTTCATTGTGGGGTCAGTTCTCACTCACAACAGTAAAGTAAAAAATTGTTAAGTACTTGCCAGCATACTCATAAGAAACCCAGTTACTTCCCAGGCTCCTTTATCCTGAGACATAATGGCCAACACTTCCCAGCTGTAAGTGACCCTGTTTTTTGTCCTGTCCCCAAACAGATGGATTTCCTGTGGTGCCAAGGAAATGTCTGCCCTGTCTGCCTTGGGTGCTGCTGGTGATGGGAAAATGGGGACACTGCTCCAGCTGTCTGACTGGTGAGTTGGAGACATAAATGGGGGAATTTGGTCGTGGCATTTCTTCTTCCCTGCACTCCAGCTCTGCTCGCTTCCTTCCCTACAAAAAACTGGTTTTTAAACATCCCAGCACCTGGCTTCCATTTTTGCCCATGCTGCCCAAGCAGGGGTATGGGGTTTGGGGCTTTTCTCACCAAAGAGGTCTCCAGAGAAGCCTAATTGCATGAATTGTGGTGGTTCAACTGTAAAATCAAATGGCAGAATGGTATCAGATGGATGGGAATGAACATGCCTCCGTCTGTCTAGTCTGGACTAGGATCTGTCCCGAAAAGAATTAAAACACTGAAGTATTCCAAGAGTGATATAAACACCTAGCTAAGGTATGAGCCACTTTGTGACCTTCTTCTTGTTATTCTTTAAAAAATGTAAAATTCAGTAAATAGGAAATACCCAAGCGGCGGAGGTCAGGATCCACACCGAGGAACTCGCGTGTGCCGACGCGCTGGAGCCCCGAGTGCCTTCCTCCATGGCCAGGCCACGCTGAGCTATGGACAGCAACAGATACAAAAGAAGCAAAACCTCTTAAAAGTAGCATTTCTAGCTCTAATGGGAAGGAGCAATGAAATTATTTAGGGTGTTTAGCAGAACGCTAAAATATGAACAGATATTAAAACAGACTGAGCGGCTCGTCTAGAAATGCAGAATGTTTCAACTTTGCAGCTGCACAAATCGCATCCACAGAACATGATAAAAGCTTCTGCACCGCTAAATATGCTGAAACCCTTGGATGAGCAGTAGCTAAAAAGCATCTTTAATTATGGAAAAGATTCTAGGGTGGGTTTGTTTCCTTTTTAGAATTCTATCTGAAGAATGTTTAATTTGGTTTTGGGCACTTTTTTAGACAATTGTTTGGCACTTCGAGATTTAGGTTCTTAGGCACAATGCGACAAGGTGAGTTTGGCCAGTCCTTCACCGTGCATCCTGTAGAGCAGCTGGAACTCTGCAGGCAGCTGGTGGGACTCCTGCCACTTGGTGGTGAACTTGGTTCCCTTCTTGTCGTAGTAGTGGTAGGGGAGGTCCTCCCGCGTGTTGGGGTCGAAGGCGAAGGGCCAGAAGCCGTAGAGGTGGATCTCGTCGCAGATGGCCGAAGCCAGCGTGTACATGAGGATGCCCGTGCTCAGCCTCTTTGGGGACAGGTGCTTGTTCCTCCAGTACCTGTGGAGACACGGGCGTGACTCTCAGTCTGCTCAGAAGCTACTGGAACTTCAGAACAGCAACCACAAAACCTCAGCGCCTCTGACAACAATGTGCCTCCCACATCAGGCTGGAAAAATCAGTTAGGAGATGCATTTGTACAAAGAGATGTATTTGGCCATTAAATGCAAGGCAAGCCCACCCACCTGTTAACGTGCTGCATGATGTTTCCTGGCCAAGCCAGCTGGACCTTCAGCTGCCCTCTGTGCTCAACGAAGAAGTCAACCAGTGTTCTCGTGACCGTCGCCGACGTGTGGAAGAAAAAAGCGGGGATCCAAAGAATGGCCCCATCGAGCTTTTTCAAACTTAAAAAGAAGTTGTTGCGATCCTGAATGGTCAAGAGGTTGTTGTAATACTTCTCCAGGATGCTGGGGTTGAAGGTGGTGAGGTTGGTTTTCCTTCCAACATCTTTCTGGAAAGCCTCAGTTGGAGCAAAATTGCAGCGAAAGACAAAATCCGACTTATCGATTTCCTGCCCGCACTGGCTGCCAGTCAGGATCCCGCTGTTGCCGACCACGGCGCAGATGTTGTAGTGCTTGTTCTGGATGGGAGACACGTCGGGAAGCAGAGACCTGAAGTTGTTGCTGATGGAGAAGACATACTTATGGCTGGAGTAATCGTAGTGCATCAGCTGCCCGATCCGAACGCTGCTCTTGACCAGAGAAAAGTTTTTGATGACGTCAACGTGCTGAAGGATTTCTTGCCTAAAACAAGAGCAAAATAACAGAAAACATGGAGTCCTGATTCCCCTTTTTTGCAGTGGATTTGTTTTCCACCTAGACTTACATTTTTCCCTTTTTTTTTTAAAGTGTACTGAAATAGTTTCCTGATCAACATGGTGCAGTGGCTTTAAAATCAATATAAATAGGTGGGAATGAGGGAGCTGGCTGCTCACCTAGAGCTCCACTTGGATTTACCAGCTGCTCTCTACTGGTGCCAGCTCAGGCTGTGCCTGTGCCTCTTGGAATAGTGTCAGGATTAAAATATGGGATTAGGACAAGGGGTGCAGCTCCCATTGCACCCCCAGTCACCCAGCACTGCATCGCCCTGTCTGGGCTGTGACACAGGGTGAGAACAGCTTTCTCCTGGGGCTGTGTGTGCCTCTCATTCCTGCTGCAGCCACAAGGCACGTGAAATAAACCCAGGACAGATATCCAACTGAATTAACAGGAGACAATTTATATATATCTATATTTCTGTTTATGTTTTCATTAACAAGCTTCCCATCACAAAACCAAGCGACAGTCACTGTCTCCATCTCTGCAAATAGAGTTCCTTAATTCATATTTGGGCAAGCACAGCAGCACTTTTAGGAGGGTTATTAGGGATACTTACAAAGCAAACAAAACCAACCCTGCTTGGGAATTTCCCTCGCAGGGCATAAAATTAGAAACTGAATAGGACTTTATTTACTTATGTTTATGGAAAACAAACAACCATTCCTCCAGCTCACATCCTCCAATGTCTGAGCATTAATGGAGTCCCACTGGGTGCCCTAATTATGGGTTCTGGCTGACGGACAAGTGCAAAGGCCTCAGCTAAAATCATCAGAGGGGTGGCACGGGAACAGCCCTATGGAGCTGCTGGTGCCAGCGATGGAGCAACACTGGGGGCGGCCACTGTCACACAGCCTGGGGGTCCTGGGGAGAAGGTGGGACTAAGTGCCACCTCCTCTCTGTACCCACGGCTGCTGAGGGCAGTGTGGCAGCACTGGAAGGGAGTTACTTGTCCTGCTGCCCTTGGACCGTGGCCTGAAGGAAGGAGAAAAGCCCAAACCCTGCTCTGAGCGGTGCGGAGCACCTGCACAGAGCCAGATTCCTGCTCCCCAGGTGGGACCCGTGAGCAGAGCCACCAGCAGGCATCTGTCAGGACAAAACGACTGTCCAAGGTGGCAGTAGCTGTCTTAAACGGCTACATGGTTTTATTGTCCTTTATAGAAATGCTGGATCTGTGTAACCAGCAAACAGAGGTATGTATAGAGTACAGAGCTCTGTGCCTGCCCCCGCAGCTGCAGGCAGCAGCAGCCCTGCACTTGCTCAGAGCTGCCAGCAGCTGGGAAGTTTCTGTGTGCCTCTGGCCTCCATGAACACAGCCCTTCACGGCTGTGACAGGCCAAAGGGTTTCCACTCCTAAAGCACAGCTATTTATCCTGGAGCAGTGACAATTCCACCTGCACGCCAGGAAACTGGGTCACGTCCCAGTGCAATGATGTGCCTTGCAGCCTGGTGTCCTGCTCTGAAATAATCAAGTCTTTGGGGAAGGACAGCTGCAAGTGTCTGGGGAAAAGCTCTGGCTCAGCCTTTGTCTGCTCCTCGGATCTGGGGGTGCTCAGCACTCCCTCAGCTGCCCGTGGGCAGGGCACAGCCGGGCTGTGCCCAGCTCCCTGCTCACCTCTGGTGGGCGAAGGCGCTCCGGTTGAACACCCACTTGGAGGGCTTGTCCTGCAGCTCCTGGCCCAGGGAGTTGGTGATGGGCACGAACGAGGGGTCCAGGAACTTCAGTGCAAACTGGGACCTGGAGGCGGGCACAGACACCAAAACGTGTACACACGTGGGGACACATGGGGACACAGGGACATGGGGACACATGGAGACACAGAGACATGGGGACACATGGAGGCACAGGGACAGCAACTTCAACACATGAGGACACATGGAGACACAGAGACAGCAACTTACACACATGGGGACACATGGAGACACAGGGACATGGAGACACAGAGACAGCAACTTACACACATGGGGACACATGGAGACACAGGGACATGGAGACACAGAGACAGCAACTTACACACATGGGGACACATGGAGACACAGGGACATGGAGACACAGAGACAGCAACTTACACACATGGGGACACATGGAGACACAGGGACATGGAGACACAGAGACAGCAACTTACACACACGGGGACACACAGAAACACAGGGACATGGGGACACATGGAGACGCAGAGACATGGGGACACACAGAGACAGAAACAGCAACTTACACACATGGGGACATCCATGCACACACACAGGGACACATGGAGGTACAGAGACAGCAACTTAACACATGGAGACATCTGTGCACAGACATGGAGACACATGGAGACACAGAGACAGCAACTTACACCCATGGGGACATCCATGCACAGACATGAAGACACATGGAGACACAGAGACAGCAACTTACACCCATGGGGACACACAGAGACACAGGGACAGCAACTTACACACATGGAGACACACGGAGATACAGACGCATGGAGACACAGAGACAGCCATGTACACACATGGGGACACACGGAAGCATAGAGATACATGGAGACCCACCCACACACACGGAAACACCCGTGTGCAGACATGGGGACACATGGAGACACCCACACACACACATGGAGACAGACACCCGTGCACACACACGGACACCCGTGTGCAGACATGGGGACACATGGAGACACCCACCCACGCACACACACGGAGACACACAGACACATCCATGCAGCACACGTGAGGACGCCCACGCAGACACAGCGATACCCACACAAGGCACACACAAGGCACACACAGGGCACACACAAGGCACACGCAGACCCCCCCCAGCCCCGGCCGGACCCGCAGCCCGTTACCGGCCGCCATCAGCACCACGGAGAGCGCCGGGCGCCGCCGGGGCCGCGCCGCTCCGGGTCCCCCCCGCCCGCCCCGGGCCGCCGCTGCCGCCGCTGCCGGCTGTGCCCGGCCCCGCTGCCGCGTCCCCCCGCCGGGCCGGGCCGGGCCGGGCCGGGCCGGGCCGCGCTCACCGGAATCCCGCGTGGAACATGTACATGCGGGGCCCGGCGGCGCGGGGCGCCCCGAAGATGTTGTCCTTCTTGAGCGAGACGTAGCTGATGAGGGACAGGATGAGCAGCGCCACGCTGAGCATGACGAGCCCCAGCACGCTGGCCAGCCGCACCATCTTGCAGCTCCGCATGCCGGAGGCGGCCCCGCGGCTGGGCGGGTGCGGGGCGGCCGCGCCGCTGCTCTGGGGGCGGCGGCGGGGCCGGGGCCGGGCCGGCTCCGCCGCGCTCGCGGGAAAATGGAGGCACGGCCCGCCGAAATGGCAGCCGCGAGCGCCCGCACGGCCCCGCTCGGCCCCGCACGGCCCCGCACGGCGCCCCGCGCCGCGGCAGCGCGGCCCGGGGACCCCCGGCAGGCCCTGTGCCGGCCCCGGCCCCGCGTGCCCACCAACACCGGCTTCCCCTCCACGTCCCCAGTGTGCCCTCTAAAGCCCCAGTGCCCCCCAAGGGCCCCGGGGCTGCTCCGCAGCAGTTCCCTCCCCAGCGTGCCCACCCTGATGTCCCCAGTGCTCCCCCAGCAACCCTGAGGCGGCCAGACCACCCTCCCCACTGCCTTGGGGTGCCCAAGTGACCCCCCAAAGGCCTTGTGTGGCCCAGCCTGGCAGCCACAGGGACCCCATGGAGCCCCCAAATATGTGTGAGGGCTGAGCATGGGGACCCTGTGCCTCTGCTGGGGACCCTGTGTGTCTGCTGGGGACCCTGTGTGTCTGCTGGGGACCCTGTGCTTCTGGGAACCCTGTGTGTCTGCTGGGGACCCTGTGCTTCTGGGAACCCTGTGCCTCTGCTAGGGACCCTGTGCCTCTGCTGGGGACCCTGTGCCTCTGCTGGGAACCCTGTGCCTCTGCTAGGGACCCTGTGCCTCTGCTGGGGACCCTGTGCCTCTGCTAGGGACCCTGTGCCTCTGCTGGGGACCCTGTGTGCCTGCTGGGGACCCTGTGCCTCTGCTGGGGACCCTGTGCCTCTGGGGACCCTGTGCTTCTGGGGACCCTGTGTCTCTGCTAGGGACTCTGTTCCTCTGCTGGGGACCCTGTGTGTCTGCTGGGGACCCTGTGTGTCTGCTGGGGACCCTGTGTCTCTGCTAGGGACTCTGTTCCTCTGCCGGGGACCCTGTGTGTCTGCTGGGGACCCTGTGCCTCTGCCTGGGACCCTGTGTGTCTGCTGGGGACCCTGTGCTTCTGGGGACCCTGTGCCTCTGCCGGGGACCCTGTGTGTCTGCTGGGGACCCTGTGTCTCTGCTAGGGACCCTGTGCCTCTGCTAGGGACCCTGTGTGTCTGCTGGGGACCCTGTGCTTCTGGGAACCCTGTGTGTCTGCTGGGGACCCTGTGTGTCTGCTGGGGACCCTGTGCCTCTGCTAGGGACTCTGTTCCTCTGCCGGGGACCCTGTGTGTCTGCTGGGGACCCTGTGTGCCTGCTGGGGACCCTGTGTGTCTGCTGGGGACCCTGTGCTTCTGGGAACCCTGTGTCTCTGCTGGGGACCCTGTGCCTCTGCTGGAGACCCGTTCCTCTGTTGGGGGACCATGTCTGGGTGGGTGCACGGCATGCCCACTCCCATTGATTTCCCTGTGACACCGTGGATCCCAGGTGGCATGTATGGAGCTGTTGGAGCCTGTGCTGGGCAGTGCATGCCCTGAGCTGGCTCACAAGATCCCTCGCTCTTTAAAAGCCTGGTGTTTGGAGCACGGGTCATTGAACTGCCCCCCAAACCGCAGAGCAAATCCCGTGTGAGCTCCAAGAGAGCCTTCTGCACTCCCAGGGATGCCTCTCATGAACGAGACCCCTGCGTGCTGCAGCACTCTCAGTGTTTCTTCAAACTCCATTTTTCCCCTCACAAAGGTCCCCCCCCAGCCCACTCTGCCTCCAAGCCCCGAGTTCACTGAAGTGCCTCATAAATAATAGATGCTGTCTTTGTAGCCCCGTCCTTGCTCTGGGCTATTTCCTACTGCTCTCCACGCACGGAGCTCTCTTTGAAGAGCAGGAACACGAGGAGCTGGCAGGGCTGGGGTTTGCATCAGCGTGGTTCTTCCTCCTGCAGTGGGAGTTGGGCCTGGGGTCTATATCCCACTGCTGCGGGATGCCTGTGGCTTTAGTGGAGAGAGAAAAGGCTGGGAATGCAGGAAATAGCAGAGGTTTGACACAGGACAGAGGCATTTTTTGTGGCTGCCACCTGATGTCTGTCACTGTCCGTCCAGTGCATGGTGTCCCCAGCTTCAACATGGATGGTGCTGTCCCAGAGAAACCCAAGGCTTCCCAGGATAAACCAACTGCAGGCTTGTGCTTTAAATATTTCAGAAATCAGTTCTATAACATTTCATGTTGCCTCCTGTAATTTCTGACCTTGAGTCCTGGGGGCAGGAACAAACCCCAGAGTACGATTGTGCAGCCCTGGTGTCACAGTCCTGTCCATTCTCCTGGCTTTTCTCTTACAGGAGAGTTCACAGCTGCTGCACTGGGAGAGACCATTCAGTTCCAAGGCCCTGCCATGGACACCTTCCTCTGGACCAGGTTGCTCCAGCCCCCATCCAAGAGAAGCAGCACTACTGCAGTGTCACCACTTTTGGGGACAGCTCAGCTGGAGCAAGGACACTGATGGCACTTTGATCCTGTGTTTGGACCCATTTTCCCCCTGACTCTGCCCATGAAAAAAAGAGATTTGGGAGGACCTCAAGAAGGTATTTTTGTAAGAAATGTTTAAACCCTGCCGTGTGCTGCAGCCTCTCCCCTGACCCTCAGTGAGCTCCAGCCCCACCAACAAGTTGCAGTGGAAACAAAGGCAGTTCTTGCTTCAGATTCTTCAGAGATAGCAATATGTCAGGAGCCCCTGGAGAGGCCGAAAGTAAATGAATCAGTGCTAGAAAGTGAAGGATATCATCCGTGCTGAATGGTGAAAAGGAGTCCTGAACAGTATCTTCATTGATTTTCCTGTAATTGACACAGAGCTCGGCTCGCCGCAGGCTGCGGCAGGAGCGGGGAGGCCCAGGTACTGCTCCTGCCTCAATTAGGCAGCTCGGGGCTGGGAGGGGCACAGGGAGCTCTGCAAGCAGCCCTGAGGACAAGGGGCAGCTTGGAAGGACGTGTCCCAGGCTGTCAGCAGCCTCTCATCAGTCCTGGGACAGCCCCAGGAGCACCGAGCCCTCAGCTGGTGAGAAACACCTCCCTAAAGTCAGGGACATCCAGCAGTGGCATGGCAGGGAACGTGGTTAGCTGAGCTCTGAGGCTCCCCAAGGAGAAATGTGTGAAACCCCTCGGCTGGGCAGCAGGGCAGACCCCGCTGGCAGGGCACCCATGGGCAGAGTCCCTGGCTGCAGGGGTGGCACTGCAGCAGGGATGGTCCCATCGAGGAGAGGCACCACACAAAGGGATCCAGGAGCATCCATCACTTCACAGCCCAGCAGAGGAACCCCCTGTCAGGTTAGGAAAGGTTCCCGCTTTTGACTTATTCATGCAAAAGGTACATGGTCTTTATATCAGCACAGGAAACTTGTGCTTTGAAGATTTGCCCCCACTGCAATCCACTTTTTCCAGGCTATCTTTGCAATTTCCCTCCCTCCTTTGAAGCTGGCGTTTGGGGTCTCCAAGCATAAGGGGGTCTCGCTCTGCCTCACAGCTCTCCAAGTGCTTTTAAAGTCTCTTTAAAACCAGGTGCTTGTCAGCCTGCTGGGGTGTGAAAATCCATGAATTTATTACCGCGGGCATTCTCCCTCCTCGGCTGCTGGATTTGCTTGGACTGTAAAGGTATTCCCGGGGGAAGGGTGTGAGGAGTGAGCTCCGGCCACCCCGCAGGGCTCGGGAACCATCACACCCCAGCCCTTAGGGCAGTGGGAGCAGAAAGGGAGGCAGGAGCCAGCTGCAAACAGGGAGGGCACGGAGGGGACACTGCCGGGCGTGCCGGGGGCCAGGCTGGAACCAGGTGGGATCCCAGTGGGACCCGTGCACAACCAGGTGGGACTGCAGTGGGACCCTGGCAGGAGCCAGGCGGGATCCAGGAGGGTCCAGGCAGGAGCCAGGCGGGATCCAGGAGGGGTCCAGGCGGGACCTCGCCCGCCTGAGCCCCGCGGTTTCCCTGAGTCACTCCCTGCCTGCCCGGAGCCCCGCGTTCCTGCTGATGCAGCGCCGGGGTCACTAAATGCTTTGTTGAACGCCTGCCCGCGTGTGCCTAAGTGCTTTCAGCCTGGGTGGCTGCTGAATCGGGTTTCCTGGGACAATTATTTTGAACATAAGTACCCAAAGTCTGCTCGAGTCCTTTTCTAAGTGCTTACGTTATTTTGTTTTAAAAACCTGGCGTTGCATCCTTATCCCTGTGGTCAGAGCCATCGTAGAGATGTGCTTATTTTAATTATATTTGGAAAAATGCTTGCTGGGCACAACGGGCACGTCTCTCCTCCTGACTCTAAAACTTCTCTCAGCCTGTGAGCTCTCACCCTTCTGGCAGTGCCAGGAGCCTGCCAAGCTCCAGGCATGGGGTCACATCCCATCAGGAATATTTGGGAATTCAGTCCCAAGCCTCAGTGGGAAACAGTGGGAATAATCCTGGTGTGCCCTTGAGGAGGGATTGGGGTGTGTGTTGCTACCTCCTCCACTCACTGCTGCTTTTAGTGCAGGTCCAGGGTTAGTTAAGCCAGGCCTGGCAAGGCTGGCAGCTGAAGGGGGTTCCTGGGGCTCAGGAGAACACAGACAGCTGCCTCTGGAACAGGGAAATTGCCAGTTCCCAGGTTATTATTCACTCTTCACCTGCTTAAACCACCATGATTTTACTAAAGGCTTCAGCATTTAAGCTCATCATTTCTTTTAATAGTTTGTTACCTTTTAAAACCACCCCACCACCTGCTCTGTTGCGCTGTGTTTATGTCTCCCGTGCCAATTGCTTCAGCTCCTTCCCAAGGAAACTGGAGGGATCCCAGAGTGGGGAGCCGGTTCCAGAGGCTCCTGAGTGTAGTGAAAAAAGCTGATGAGCCCAGGCTGGGGGCACCAGGGGCTGCGTGGCACTGCAGGGCTCATGGCACTGCAGGGGCTGTGTGGCACTGCAGGGCTCATGGCACTGCAGGGCTCGTGGCACTGCAGGGGCTGCGTGGCACTGCAGGGCTCATGGCACTGCAGGGCTCATGGCACTGCAGGGGCCCATGGCACTGCAGGGCTCGTGGCACTGCAGGGCTCGTGGCACTGCAGGGGCTGTGTGGCACTGCAGGGGCTGTGTGGCACTGCAGGGCTCATGGCACTGCAGGGCCCATGGCACTGCAGGGGCCCATGGCACTGCAGGGCTCGTGGCACTGCAGGGCTCGTGGCACTGCAGGGCTCATGGCACTGCAGGGGCTGTGTGGCACTGCAGGGCTCATGGCACTGCAGGGCTCGTGGCACTGCAGGGGCTGCGTGGCACTGCAGGGCTCATGGCACTGCAGGGCTCATGGCACTGCAGGGGCCCATGGCACTGCAGGGCTCGTGGCACTGCAGGGCTCGTGGCACTGCAGGGGCTGTGTGGCACTGCAGGGGCTGTGTGGCACTGCAGGGCTCATGGCACTGCAGGGCCCATGGCACTGCAGGGGCCCATGGCACTGCAGGGCTCGTGGCACTGCAGGGCTCGTGGCACTGCAGGGCCCATGGCACTGCAGGGGCCCATGGCACTGCAGGGCTCGTGGCACTGCAGGGGCTGCGTGGCACTGCAGGGCTCATGGCACTGCAGGGCTCATGGCACTGCAGGGCTCATGGCACTGCAGGGGCTGTGTGGCACTGCAGGGCTCGTGGCACTGCAGGGCCCATGGCACTGCAGGGGCCCATGGCACTGCAGGGCTCGTGGCACTGCAGGGGCTGCGTGGCACTGCAGGGCTCATGGCACTGCAGGGCTCATGGCACTGCAGGGGCTGTGTGGCACTGCAGGGCTCATGGCACTGCAGGGGCTGTGTGGCACTGCAGGACCCATGGCACTGCAGGGCTCATGGCACTGCAGGACCCATGGCACTGCAGGGCTCATGGCACTGCAGGGGCTGTGTGGCACTGCAGGGCTCATGGCACTGCAGGGGCTGTGTGGCACTGCAGGACCCATGGCACTGCAGGGCTCATGGCACTGCAGGACCCATGGCACTGCAGGGCTCATGGCACTGCAGGACTCATGGCACTGCAGGGGCTGTGTGGCACTGCAGGGGCTGTGTGGCACTGCTGCTGCCCAAGCTGCCGCCGTGCCCCCCCGGGCTGGCACACGGCCGATCCCTCGGGATGTGCCCGCCTGTCTGGGGCAGCCAGCCCACTGTGGGAGATCCCAGTGAAGGAGCTAAAGCTGGGAAGAGTGCAGAGAGATGAGTGGTGTGCATGCAGCTGAGCTTCCTGCAGATTACTCGTCTTCAGACCTAATCCTCCGCGCCGGGGAAAAACCCCAAATCTCTTCATTTTTTAATGGAGCGATTATCGCAGACTGCGGAATGATTGTGTAAAAATTAATCCTGGGGGATGAGATGAGGTTTGGAGCTGCACTGTGGTGCTGGCCAGAAGCTGGTAAACAAACCTTTCCCGCAGTGAGGGCACTAAGCTGCAGTGGCTCCCTTGTTTTCCCTGCTCCTTACCCAGGGCTCCGGCTGGGTGCAGGAGCAGCACAGCATGGCATGGCCAGAGATACCCACAGGCCCAGGTCCCCAGAGGCTTGCCAGGGCTTCCCTGAGGTGGGAGGGGACTGGGGGGGCTTTGGCAGGACAGCTGGGGACACGGCAGCGGCGGGACCGGGCCGGCACCCCCGGCTCCATGCTCAGGGCTCGGGTTCAAGAAGGTGCTCAGCCCAGCATTAGGAGAGCACCGTCCCCATCCCGCTGCCAAGCGTGATGGATCTGTAACTATTCTGAAGCCATCCATGAATATTGCATGTGGATCCACTTATTGGAGCCTCCCCTGCACGGCTGCCTGGGCCTGTCAGGAAATGCAAGCCAGGGAGGAATAGTTGGGGATCAGCCCTTTTGGTGCCAGCAGGAAAGGCTTGGGGGGGAGAGGCAGGGGCACTGCCAGGGAGGGGGCTCTGGGCTGATTTAAATCCCTGGAAGGGAACAGCACGTGGCTTTGGGGGAGCTGCCTGCTGGCAGAGCCCTGGGCAGGAGCAAAGGGACAGGGAGCACCAGCTCAGCCCTGGAGCCACTGCAGGGAGAGGTGACAGTGCCTTGAGCCCTGCTTGCAGGCTTCTGCCGTGTTTCTCAACCCCAAAGCAGAGGCAGGGCACCCAGCTGTGGTGGCAGAGCCCCGCTGGCACGCACACGGGATGAACAGGGGCAGAAGTGCCCGTGGAAAAGCAGCTCTGCAGTGGTTCACTCAGTCAGGAGCTGGGCATTAAGCTGGGTTAATTTTATGCATTAATCAACAGGAGAGGGAACGTTTTACTTTGCCTGCACGGCCGGCGTCCCTCCCTTTTACACCGCACGGCTCCAGTGATTTCATTAGGATCTGCCAGGCAGGAATGAGAGCGGAACTCGGCCCCCTGAATTAAGACGACTGTTGCTAAAGGCAGAATGATGGCAAATAATTAACCCTGTAAAAAAACCCACGCGATGCTGAGAAGGAGAAATACATAATTCAGGAATCAGGAGGCCGTGATGCAATATTAATTGCAGCCAGCATGTCTGAGCAGCATGGCACACGGTGAGCTCCTCTCAGAGCTGCTGGAGAGGCCAGCCCTGCTCTGATGCCAAGCAAGAGCCCAAAGCTGCATCTCTGGAAGGCACGGGGGGTCTGGGTGCACGTGGGGGCCCGGGGCGTGCTCAGGAGAGCCAGCAGGGAGCTGCTGTCTCCACTCCCAGAGCTCCACAGACACGC
This sequence comes from Passer domesticus, assembly GCF_036417665.1. Lineage (NCBI taxonomy): Eukaryota > Metazoa > Chordata > Aves > Passeriformes > Passeridae > Passer > Passer domesticus. Next base: position 47,152,382 of record NC_087511.1, read on the forward strand.
CGCTTCTGCTGGTGGAAGCTCGAGCAATTCCATTAATTAAAGTTCTAATTGTGCTAAGGGAGCTTTGACCTCCTAGGAGGACCCTTGCCCTTCTTTGCCAAGGAAATTGGATTATTCCTCCTAGTGCTGATTGTGAGAGCCTTCTCTGCTGCTAAAATATTCCCTCTGCTTCCCAATCAAATGACTTAAAAAGGCCAAAGACAGGACTTTTCACCAGCAATAGCAAACACAGCCATTTATTACAACAGACACAAGAAGCAGCACTTCCATGGGCAGTTTCTGGAGAAGGCTGTAAATGGATGCGAAGGGAAGGCCCACTTGTCCCTGGTGACACTTCAGGGGTTGGATACTGGGCTGTGGACTCCTCTGGACAGAAGAGGAACCAGAGCAACGCCCTGGAGATGGGGATGTGGGTCAGCCCAGGGCTGGCACAGCAGCAGGAGCAGCTGCATGATGTCAGGATGATTTCAGCCACAGCTGCATGCCTCTCGTGTTTATTTTCACCACAGGGAAGCTTCTTTACCCCGTTGGTTCCAATATTTTGCTCTCAGAGGCAGCTCCATGATGGTGGAAGGGAAAGACGGTGGTGAAAAATCAATTAGTGTTCATTTCCTATATCATTGGCATTACTGGCAAAGCTGGTAAGTTGTTTAACTGCTAGTAGGATAAAATGGTTTTCCTTGGCTCCCAGTTGCCTCCTGCTCTCAGGGAAATGGTGGAGGCTGTGTGCAGTGCAGGGTGCACACAAACCAGGGAGAAAATCCTCTCTGTGGCTCCAGGTCTCACCCTGTTTTCTGACATACCAGAGCACACCTTATTTTTATTTAGCCCTTGTATTTTGATATCTCACATTCTTAATTCAACCTTAGGGCTCTCCACTGCAGAGCAGGCCTAAAGCTGTCTGAGCCCAGCAGCAGGTGGAACTGTGATACACAACCATTAAAAAGTGTCAGCAAAAAGGCAATGAACAAACGTGGTAATGGAATTGCTTCCAGGAAAACAACTTCCAAATCTCCTCCTGCTGCTCCCATCAGGCGTGTCAGGTGCTTGGGGTGGGCAGTGGGGGCAGCAGGAGGCCCAGCTCCCTCAGGTGTGCCCACCTGGCCGTGCCAAGCCCCTGCCCAGGTCCCTGGGGTGGGCAGTGAGGGCAGCAGGAGGCCCAGCTCCCTCAGGTGTGCCCACCTGGCCGTGCCAAGCCCCTGCCCAGGTGCTTGGGGTGGGGCAGTGAGGGCAGCAGGAGGCCCAGCTCCCTCAGGTGTGCCCACCTGGCCGTGCCAAGCCCCTGCCCAGGTGCTTGGGGTGGGGCAGTGAGGGCAGCAGGAGGCCCAGCTCCCTCAGGTGTGCCCACCTGGCCGTGCCAAGCCCCTGCCCAGCAGAGCTGAGCGCTCCCACCAGCAGCACAGGCTGCCCTCCAGCCCCTCTCCCCACACACTAAATCAAGGAATTATTTCCTAACTGACTGTAATTTGATTTGGGAGCTCTCGCTAATGAGCTCTTTGTGTAATGTATCATAAATTACTTGCAGCAAGATTTTTCTTTTACTTAGAATGGGTAAAAAATCGGCCTCGGCTCCAGCCTGTGCCCACACCGCACTGGATTTTTCCAGCTGAAGCTCAGCTATGCTCAGGCCCTAATTTTGCAGATAAACAGCTTCTATTTCATTAAATGAGCTCTGCACAGAATGTTTATCTTAGTTATTTCCAGAAAATTAATTCATAGGGCTTAATCTGTTTAGCATCTGATTAATGGGATTTTTAATCACCCATAATAATGATAATAACAGGCTTAAAGTAATAACCCAGGCAAAGGTGTGTATTTGTCTTTGCTCTGCCCGTTGTCCTGACAGCCATCAGTGCTGCACAATAACTGCAGATATTTGGCATTGTTCCTTTCCCATCTATTGATCAGGTGGCAAGAGCAGGCCTGTTTTGAATGCGTCTCGTTTAAAAAGCACCTGTTATCAGGGAGGGAGTTTGGGAGGCAGCCCTGGAGGCTCCTGGAGCCAAACTGCATCCAAGCTGCTCCCTGCTGGGACACAAATGCCACGAAGCCCTGTCCCTGCTAATTAAACACTGCTGCATGACCTGACATCAGACCCAGCGAGGGCTCAGCAGGGCTGTGCTGGACTGAGGGCTTAGTGGGACTCTGACCACGCTGTGCCAGAGGTGTCCATCCTCAGGGTGCCACCTGGCCACGCGCAGGGCAGCTGGGAGCAAGCACAGCCCTGTGCAGGTGTGGGCAGGGCTCGCCCTCCTCCTGTCGGGGTTTATTCCTCCCGTGCTGCTGCAGAGGGGCAGCGGCTGGGCTGGCCTGCCTGGGACAGCCTGTGCCTTTTGGAGGGGACAAACTCCTTTTCTGCCTGGCAGAGACACAAAGCTGGCTGCTTCTGGGGAGGGGAGGTCGGGCACAGGCTGCAGCTCTTCCCAGGGAGGGATCAATAGGCAGCCTGCTCTGAACGGGAGCAGGCACGTGCTGGGGGAGGCAAGAGGCTCCTCTGCCTCTGCCCGGCTGAAATTGGAGAGAAATGCATCGATCCTTGACTCTTTTCGGGCCGAGGGGAAATTGCAGAATGAAGATGATTTGAAAGAATGAGATGGATGGGGGTAGCTGGAGCTCATCCTCCACGGCAGAGGAAAATGCAGCACAGATGATGACGTTAGCCCTCCATCCCTCCCTCGGCCAGGACCTTTATTCTGAGTCCATCACGGGAGAACAGCACCAGTGTGGGCTCTGCTGGGCAGGAACACGTCATCCTGAGAACCCACTGCTCCCAGTGGCACAGCAGGTGCCCAGTGCTGGGCTCCAGGGTCCTGGCAAGGAGAGGACATCCACACTGTGGAGAGAGGCTTGGAGGGACCTGGGCCAGGGGAAGGTGGAGGGGGAGGCACTGCACAGGCTTTAACCCCCTTCCAAATCAATCCATTATGGCACTCTGTGGTTTCCCACGCCTGGCAATCCTCCTCCACCCCAAAGGCAAAGCTCCAGGGCATCACCAGTCCCAGGGGTGAGGCAAAACCTGCCCCCTTTTCCCCATTTTTAACATGAGGTTCCCTTTTGCCCAGGGGACACAGGTCAGTGTGTTGCTGACAGCAGCGTTCCCCATCACCGTGTCACTCTCCACACCTGGAGCTCCTTGAGGAGGTGCTGGGGATTCCCTGGGGCAGCAAACAGCAGCCCCAGCCCCAGGCCAGCTCCCCCGGCTCCTGCCCAAGGGAGGGACGAGCTGTCCCTGGCACAGCAGTTATAAATTCCCGGCAAAGCAGGCTCCAGGCTGATTGCCTTTCCTGACGGAGCCTCCCTGTGAATGAGGCTTTTCACAGATGACAGATAGAGCTGCTCCCGCGGAGCATAAATCCTGGCAGCCTGGTTAACAGCCCGCTCCCCCAGCCCCGGGGTCAGCTCCGGGATGACACAGCGCCCCGGGGGCAATTCCCCATCAATTATCCCTGTGGCACCGCCGGGCACCCGGGGCAGGGACTGGCACAGGGATGTGCAGGGCCAGGAACTGGCACAGGGATGTTCAGGGGCAGGAACTGGCACAGGGATGTTCAGGGGCAGAACTGGCACAGGGATGTTCAGGTGCAGGAACTGGCACAGGGATGTGCAGGGGCAGGAACTGGCACAGGGATGTTCAGGGGCAGGAATTGGCACAGGGATGTTCAGGTGCAGGGTTTGGCACAGGGATGTCCCAGTGCAGGAACTGGCACAGGGATGTCCCAGTGCAGGAACTGGCACAGGGATGTTCAGGGGCAGGAACTGGCACAGGGATGTTCAGGGGCAGAACTGGCACAGGGATGTTCAGGTGCAGGAACTGGCACAGGGATGTTCAGGGGCAGAACTGGCACAGGGATGTTCAGGGGCAGGAACTGGCACAGGGATGTGCAGGGGCAGGAACTGGCACAGGGATGTCCCAGTGCAGGAACTGGCACAGGGATGTTCAGGGGCAGGAACTGGCACAGGGATGTTCAGGGGCAGGAACTGGCACAGGGATGTTCAGGGGCAGGAATTGGCACAGGGATGTTCAGGGGCAGGAACTGGCACAGGGATGTCCCAGTGCAGGAACTGGCACAGGGATGTTCAGGGGCAGAACTGGCACAGGGATGCCCCAGTGCAGGAACTGGCACAGGGATGTTCAGGGGCAGGAATTGGCACAGGGATGTTCAGGTGCAGGAACTGGCACAGGGATGTTCAGGTGCAGGAATTGGCACAGGGATGTTCAGGTGCAGGAACTGGCACAGGGATGTTCAGGGGCAGGAATTGGCACAGGGATGTTCAGGGGCAGGAACTGGCACAGGGATGTTCAGGGGCAGGAATTGGCACAGGGATGTTCAGGGGCAGAACTGGCACAGGGATGCCCCAGTGCAGGAACTGGCACAGGGATGTTCAGGGGCAGAACTGGCACAGGGATGCCCCAGTGCAGGAACTGGCACAGGGATGTTCAGGGGCAGGAATTGGCACAGGGATGTTCAGGTGCAGGAACTGGCACAGGGATGTTCAGGTGCAGGAATTGGCACAGGGATGTGCAGGGGCAGGAACTGGCACAGGGATGTTCAGGGGCAGGAACTGGCACAGGGATGTGCAGGGGCAGGAACTGGCACAGGGATGTTCAGGGGCAGGAATTGGCACAGGGATGTGCAGGGGCAGGAACTGGCACAGGGATGTTCAGGGGCAGGAACTGGCACAGGGATGTTCAGCTGCAGGGATTGGCACAGGGATGTGCAGGGGCAGGAACTGGCACAGGGATGTTCAGGGGCAGGAACTGGCACAGGGATGTTCAGGTGCAGGAATTGGCACAGGGATGTTCAGGTGCAGGAATTGGCACAGGGATGTTCAGGGGCAGAACTGGCACAGGGATGTTCAGGTGCAGGAATTGGCACAGGGATGTTCAGGTGCAGGGATTGGCACAGGGATGTTCAGGGGCAGAACTGGCACAGGGATGTTCAGGGGCAGGAACTGGCACAGGGATGTTCAGGGGCAGAACTGGCACAGGGATGTTCAGGGGCAGAACTGGCACAGGGATGTGCAGGTGCAGGAATTGGCACAGGGATGTTCAGGGGCAGGAACTGGCACAGGGATGTTCAGGGGCAGGAATTGGCACAGGGATGTGCAGGGGCAGGAACTGGCACAGGGATGCCCCAGTGCAGGAACTGGCACAGGGATGTTCAGGTGCAGGAACTGGCACAGGGATGTTCAGGGGCAGGAACTGGCACAGGGATGCCCCAGTGCAGGAACTGGGACAGGGATGTTCAGGTGCAGGGATTGGCACAGGGATGTTCAGGGGCAGGAACTGGCACGGGGATGCCCCCGTGCAGGAACTGGCACAGGGATGTTCAGGGGCAGAACTGGCAAAGGGATGTTCAGGGGCAGGAACTGGCACAGGGATGTCCCAGTGCAGGGATTGGCACAGGGATGTTCAGGGGCAGGAACTGGCACAGGGATGTTCAGGGGCAGGAACTGGCACAGGGATGTGCAGGGGCAGGAACTGGCACAGGGATGTTCAGGTGCAGGGATTGGCACAGGGATGTTCAGGGGCAGGAACTGGCACAGGGATGTCCCAGTGCAGGAACTGGCACAGGGATGTTCAGGGGCAGGAACTGGCACAGGGATGTTCAGGGGCAGGAACTGGCACAGGGATGTCCCAGTGCAGGAACTGGCACAGGGATGTGCAGGGGCAGGAACTGGCACAGGGATGTCCCAGTGCAGGAACTGGCACAGGGATGTTCTGAGGCAGGAACTGGCACAGGGATGCCCCAGTGCAGGAACTGGCACAGGGATGTTCAGGGGCAGGAACTGGCACAGGGATGTTCAGGGGCAGGAACTGGCACAGGGATGTGCAGGGGCAGGGACTGGCACAGGGATGTTCAGGGGCAGGAACTGGCACAGGGATGTTCAGGGGCAGGAACTGGCACAGGGATGTTCAGGGGCAGAACTGGCACAGGGATGTTCAGGGTCAGGAACTGGCACAGGGATGCCCCCGTGCAGGAACTGGCACAGGGATGTTCAGGGTCAGGAACTGGCACAGGGATGCCCCAGTGCAGGAACTGGCACAGGGATGTTCAGGGGCAGAACTGGCAAAGGGATGTTCAGGGGCAGGAACTGGCACAGGGATGTTCAGGTGCAGGAATTGGCACAGGGATGTTCAGGGGCAGGAACTGGCACAGGGATGTGCAGGTGCAGGAACTGGCACAGGGATGTTCAGGTGCAGGAACTGGCACAGGGATGTTCAGGGGCAGGAACTGGCACAGGGATGTTCAGGTGCAGGAACTGGCACAGGGATGTTCTGGGGCAGGAACTGGCACAGGGATGTTCAGGGGCAGGAACTGGCACAGGGATGCCCCAGTGCAGGAACTGGCACAGGGTTGTTCAGGTGCAGGAATTGGCACAGGGATGTTCAGGGGCAGGAACTGGCACAGGGATGTTCAGGGGCAGGAACTGGCACAGGGATGTGCAGGGGCAGGAACTGGCACAGGGATGTTCAGGGGCAGGAACTGGCACAGGGATGTTCAGGGGCAGAACTGGCACAGGGATGTGCAGGTGCAGGAACTGGCACAGGGATGTTCAGGGGCAGGAACTGGCACAGGGATGTTCAGGGGCAGGAATTGGCACAGGGATGTTCAGGGGCAGAACTGGCACAGGGATGTTCAGGGGCAGGAACTGGCACAGGGATGTTCAGGTGCAGGAACTGGCACAGGGATGTTCAGGGGCAGGAACTGGCACAGGGATGTGCAGGGGCAGGAACTGGCACAGGGATGTTCAGGGGCAGGAACTGGCACAGGGATGTTCAGGGGCAGGGATTGGCACAGGGATGTTCAGGGGCAGGGATTGGCACAGGGATGTTCACGGGCAGGAACTGGCACAGGGATGTCCCAGTGCAGGAACTGGCACAGGGATATTCAGGGGCAGGGACTGGCACAGGGATGTTCAGGGGCAGGGATTGGCACAGGGATGTTCAGGGGCAGGAACTGGCACAGGGATGTTCAGGGGCAGGAACTGGCACAGGGATGTGCAGGGGCAGAACTGGCACAGGGATGTTCAGGGGCAGAACTGGCACAGGGATGTCCCAGTGCAGGAACTGGCACAGGGATGTTCAGGGGCAGGGATTGGCACAGGGATGTTCAGGGGCAGGGATTGGCACAGGGATGTTCTGGGGCAGGAACTGGCACAGGGATGTTCAGGGGCAGGAATTGGCACAGGGATGTTCAGGGGCAGGAACTGGCACAGGGATGTGCAGGGGCAGGAACTGGCACAGGGATGTTCAGGGGCAGGAACTGGCACAGGGATGTTCAGGTGCAGGAACTGGCACAGGGATGTTCAGGGGCAGGGATTGGCACAGGGATGTTCAGGTGCAGGAACTGGCACAGGGATGTCCCAGTGCAGGAACTGGCACAGGGATGTTCAGGGGCAGGGATTGGCACAGGGATGTTCAGGGGCAGGAACTGGCACGGGGATGCCCCCGTGCAGGAACTGGCACAGGGATGTTCAGGGGCAGAACTGGCAAAGGGATGTTCAGGGGCAGGAACTGGCACAGGGATGTCCCAGTGCAGGGATTGGCACAGGGATGTTCAGGGGCAGGAACTGGCACAGGGATGTTCAGGGGCAGGAACTGGCACAGGGATGTGCAGGGGCAGGAACTGGCACAGGGATGTTCAGGTGCAGGGATTGGCACAGGGATGTTCAGGGGCAGGAACTGGCACAGGGATGTCCCAGTGCAGGAACTGGCACAGGGATGTTCAGGGGCAGGAACTGGCACAGGGATGTTCAGGGGCAGGAACTGGCACAGGGATGTCCCAGTGCAGGAACTGGCACAGGGATGTTCAGGGGCAGGGATTGGCACAGGGATGTTCAGGGGCAGGGATTGGCACAGGGATGTTCTGGGGCAGGAACTGGCACAGGGATGTTCAGGGGCAGGAATTGGCACAGGGATGTTCAGGGGCAGGAACTGGCACAGGGATGTTCAGGGGCAGGAACTGGCACAGGGATGTCCCAGTGCAGGAACTGGCACAGGGATGTGCAGGGGCAGGAACTGGCACAGGGATGTCCCAGTGCAGGAACTGGCACAGGGATGTTCAGGGGCAGGGATTGGCACAGGGATGTGCAGGGTCAGGAATTGGCACAGGGATGTGCAGGGGCAGGAATTGGCACAGGGATGTTCTGGGGCAGGAACTGGCACAGGGATATTCAGGGTCAGGAACTGGCACAGGGATGTGCAGGGTCAGGAATTGGCACAGGGATGTGCAGGGGCAGGAATTGGCACAGGGATGTTCTGGGGCAGGAACTGGCACAGGGATGTTCAGGTGCAGGAACTGGCACAGGGATGTTCAGGGGCAGGAACTGGCACAGGGATGTTCAGGGGCAGAACTGGCACAGGGATGTTCAGGTGCAGGAACTGGCACAGGGATGTTCAGGGGCAGGAACTGGCACAGGGATGTTCCAGTGCAGGAACTGGCACAGGGATGTTCAGGGGCAGGAACTGGCACAGGGATGTTCAGGGGCAGGGATTGGCACAGGGATGTTCAGGGGCAGGAACTGGCACAGGGATGTTCTGGTGCAGGAACTGGCACAGGGATGTCCCAGTGCAGGAATTGGCACAGGGATGTTCAGGGGCAGGAACTGGCACAGGGATGTTCTGGGGCAGGAACTGGCACAGGGATGTTCAGGGTCAGGAACTGGCACAGGGATGTTCTGGGGCAGGAACTGGCACAGGGATGTTCTGGGGCAGGAATTGGCACAGGGATGTTCTGGTGCAGGAACTGGCACAGGGATGTTCAGGGGCAGGAACTGGCACAGGGATGTTCAGGGTCAGGAACTGGCACAGGGATGTCCCAGTGCAGGAACTGGCACAGGGATGTTCAGGTGCAGGAATTGGCACAGGGATGTTCAGGGGCAGGAACTGGCACAGGGATGTGCAGGGGCAGGAACTGGCACAGGGATGTTCAGGGTCAGGAACTGGCACAGGGATGTTCAGGTGCAGGAATTGGCACAGGGATGTTCAGGGGCAGGAACTGGCACAGGGATGTCCCAGTGCAGGAACTGGCACAGGGATGTTCCAGTGCAGGAACTGGCACAGGGATGTTCAGGGGCAGGAATTGGCACAGGGATGTTCAGGGGCAGGAACTGGCACAGGGATGTTCAGGGGCAGGGATTGGCACAGGGATGTTCAGGGGCAGGAACTGGCACAGGGATGTCCCAGTGCAGGAACTGGCACAGGGATGTTCAGGGGCAGGAACTGGCACAGGGATGTTCCAGTGCAGGAACTGGCACAGGGATGTTCAGGGGCAGGAACTGGCACAGGGATGTTCAGGGGCAGGGATTGGCACAGGGATGTTCAGGGGCAGGAACTGGCACAGGGATGTTCTGGTGCAGGAACTGGCACAGGGATGTCCCAGTGCAGGAATTGGCACAGGGATGTGCAGGGGCAGGAACTGGCACAGGGATGTTCTGGGGCAGGAACTGGCACAGGGATGCCCCAGTGCAGGAACTGGCACAGGGATGTTCAGGTGCAGGAATTGGCACAGGGATGTTCAGGGGCAGGAACTGGCACAGGGATGTTCAGGGTCAGGAACTGGCACAGGGATGTTCAGGGGCAGAACTGGCACAGGGATGTCCCAGTGCAGGAACTGGCACAGGGATGTGCAGGGGCAGGAACTGGCACAGGGATGTTCTGGGGCAGGGATTGGCACAGGGATGTTCAGGGGCAGGGACTGGCACAGGGATGTTCAGGTGCAGGAACTGGCACAGGGATGTGCAGGGGCAGGAACTGGCACAGGGATGTTCAGGGGCAGGGATTGGCACAGGGATGTTCAGGGGCAGGAACTGGCACAGGGATGTTCAGGGGCAGAACTGGCACAGGGATGTTCAGGGGCAGGGATTGGCACAGGGATGTCCCAGTGCAGGAACTGGCACAGGGATGTTCAGGGGCAGGAACTGGCACAGGGATGTTCAGGGGCAGGGATTGGCACAGGGATGTGCAGGGGCAGGAACTGGCACAGGGATGTTCAGGTGCAGGAACTGGCACAGGGATGTTCAGGGGCAGGGATTGGCACAGGGATGTGCAGGGGCAGGAACTGGCACAGGGATGTTCAGGTGCAGGAACTGGCACAGGGATGTTCAGGTGCAGGAACTGGCACAGGGATGTCCCAGTGCAGGAACTGGCACAGGGATGTTCAGGGGCAGAACTGGCACAGGGATGTTCAGGGGCAGAACTGGCACAGGGATGTTCAGGGGCAGGAATTGGCACAGGGATGTTCAGGGGCAGGAACTGGCACAGGGATGTTCAGGGGCAGAACTGGCACAGGGATGTTCAGGGGCAGGAACTGGCACAGGGATGCCCCAGTGCAGGAACTGGCACAGGGATGTGCAGGGGCAGGAACTGGCACAGGGATGTCCCAGTGCAGGAACTGGCACAGGGATGTGCAGGGGCAGAACTGGCACAGGGATCTTCAGGGGCAGAACTGGCACAGGGATGTTCAGGTGCAGGAACTGGCACAGGGATGTTCAGGGGCAGAACTGGCACAGGGATCTTCAGGGGCAGAACTGGCACAGGGATGTTCAGGTGCAGGAACTGGCACAGGGATGTCCCAGTGCAGGAACTGGCACAGGGATGTTCAGGGGCAGGGACTGGCACAGGGATGTTCAGGGGCAGGGACTGGCACAGGGATGTTCAGCTGCAGGAACTGGCACAGGGATGTTCAGGGGCAGGAACTGGCACAGGGATGTGCTGGGGCAGGAATTGGCACAGGGATGTTCAGGGGCAGGGACTGGCACAGGGATGTTCAGCTGCAGGAACTGGCACAGGGATGTTCAGGGGCAGGAACTGGCACAGGGATGTGCTGGGGCAGGAATTGGCACAGGGATGTTCAGGGGCAGGAACTGGCACAGGGATGTGCTGGGGCAGGAACTGGCACAGGGATGTTCTGGGGCAGGGACTGGCACAGGGATGTTCAGGGGCAGGAACTGGCACAGGGATGCCCCGGTGCAGGAACTGGCACAGGGATGTTCAGGGGCAGGAACTGGCACAGGGATGTGCAGGGGCAGGGATTGGCACAGGGATGTTCAGGGGCAGAACTGGCACAGGGATGTTCAGGGGCAGGAACTGGCACAGGGATGTTCAGGGGCAGGAACTGGCACAGGGATGTTCAGGGGCAGAACTGGCACAGGGATGTCCCAGTGCAGGAACTGGCACAGGGATGTCCCAGTGCAGGAACTGGCACAGGGATGTTCAGGGGCAGGAACTGGCACAGGGATGTCCCAGTGCAGGAACTGGCACAGGGATGTTCAGGGGCAGGAACTGGCACAGGGATGTTCAGGGGCAGAACTGGCACAGGGATGTTCAGGGGCAGGAACTGGCACAGGGATGTGCAGGGGCAGGAACTGGCACAGGGATGTCCCAGTGCAGGAACTGGCACAGGGATGTGCAGGGGCAGGAACTGGCACAGGGATGTCCCAGTGCAGGAACTGGCACAGGGATGTTCAGGGGCAGAACTGGCACAGGGATGTTCAGGGGCAGGAACTGGCACAGGGATGTTCAGGGGCAGGAACTGGCACAGGGATGCCCCAGTGCAGGAACTGGCACAGGGATGTTCAGGGGCAGGAACTGGCACAGGGATGTTCTGGGGCAGGAATTGGCACAGGGATGTTCTGAGGCAGGAACTGGCACAGGGATGCCCCGGTGCAGGAACTGGCACAGGGATGTTCAGGGGCAGGAACTGGCACAGGGATGCTCAGGTGCAGGAACTGGCACAGGGATGTCCCAGTGCAGGAACTGGCACAGGGATGTTCCAGTGCAGGAACTGGCACAGGGATGTTCAGGGGCAGGAACTGGCACAGGGATGTTCAGGGGCAGGAACTGGCACAGGGATGTTCAGGTGCAGGAATTGGCACAGGGATGTTCAGGGGCAGGAATTGGCACAGGGATGTTCAGGTGCAGGAACTGGCACAGGGATGTGCAGGGGCAGGAACTGGCACAGGGATGTTCAGGTGCAGGAACTGGCACAGGGATGTTCAGGTGCAGGAACTGGCACAGGGATGTTCAGGGGCAGGAATTGGCACAGGGATGTTCAGGGGCAGAACTGGCACAGGGATGTTCAGGTGCAGGAACTGGCACAGGGATGTGCAGGGGCAGGAACTGGCACAGGGATGTTCAGGTGCAGGAACTGGCACAGGGATGTTCAGGTGCAGGAACTGGCACAGGGATGTTCAGGGGCAGGAATTGGCACAGGGATGTTCAGGGGCAGAACTGGCACAGGGATGTTCAGGTGCAGGAACTGGCACAGGGATGTCCCAGTGCAGGAACTGGCACAGGGATGTTCAGGGGCAGGAACTGGCACAGGGATGTTCAGGTGCAGGAACTGGCACAGGGATGTTCAGGGGCAGAACTGGCACAGGGATGCTCAGGTGCAGGAACTGGCACAGGGATGTTCAGGGGCAGGAACTGGCACAGGGATGCTCAGGTGCAGGAACTGGCACAGGGATGTTCAGGGGCAGGAACTGGCACAGGGATGTTCAGGTGCAGGAACTGGCACAGGGATGCTCAGGTGCAGGAACTGGCACAGGGATGATCCAGTGCAGGAACTGGCACAGGGATGTTCAGGGGCAGGAACTGGCACAGGGATGTGCAGGTGCAGGAACTGGCACAGGGATGTCCCAGTGCAGGAACTGGCACAGGGATGTTCAGGTGCAGGAACTGGCACACGGGTGCTGAGCACAGGGATGCCCCAGTGCAGGAGTGCTCCATGCTGTGCCCTGTGCCAGGCTCGCCGCAGGGAGCCCCAGCAGTGCCAGGGAAGCACACAGGGCCCATCCATGGAGGGCTAAAGGTGTGTCACTCCCCGGGCTGGCCACGGCTGTGCTGATTTTGCTGTGCCCCACAGGCTGGATCAGAGGCAGCTCCCTGCAGCCTCCCTCCTTCAGCACAGATGCCAGCCCAGCTGGAGCCCCTCACACACCAGTGCTGAGGCATCATTGGAGGGATCAGTTAGGCCAGCCACGCAGGGCACTCCTTCCTGGAGAATCCCAAAGTTTGCAAAGGAGCACAAACATTTAGGGGATCCTTTCCCAAGGCAGCAGCTCCTGCTGGCGAGCCATCGGCATTCCGGCCGAGGCTCATTACTCTGCTCCCAGATGAACAGTAAGTCTCTGGAACAGTACTTACAGCCTGTAATAATATTACTGCTCGCTCTGCTACATGCTCCCTCAGTCATTTTTTCAATTAAAAAAGGCCCAATGCTCTATTAACCTTTTGCCTGCTCCTCCATCCTTCATGTGCCGGCGGCCAGCGTGGCAGGCGCGTGTTGAAGAAGGCATAGATTACTGCAAAGCAGCGCCGAGCCCTCTGTCACGGCCACGATGAACTGTCATTTGTTCATTTCGAAATATGAGCCAGTTTATCAAACTCCCCACCTCTGAACCGCGCTGCAATCTCTTTGTTACCCGGCGGGAGGTGAGGCTCGTGGCTCCTGCCCCCCTTCTGCCACGGACGGGGGTGTTCTGCCCCAAACCCTTCCTCAGAAAGGGCTGGCAGGGCTCCTGCCCCCCTTGTGCCACGGACGGGGGTGTTCTGCCCCAAAGCCTTCCTCAGAAAGGGCTGGCAGGGCTCCTGCCCCCCTTCTGCCACGGACGGGGGTGTTCTGCCCCAAACCCTTCCTCAGAAAGGGCTGGCAGGGCTCCTGCCCCCCTTGTGCCACGGACGGGGGTGTTCTGCCCCAAACCCTTCAGCAGCAGGGCTGGCAGGGCTCCTGCCCCCCTTGTGCCACGGACGGGGGTGTTCTGCCCCAAACCCTTCAGCAGCAGGGCTGGCAGGGCTCCTGCCCCCCTTCTGCCACGGACGGGGGTGTTCTGCCCCAAACCCTTCCTCAGAAAGGGCTGGCAGGGCTCCTGCCCCCCTTGTGCCACGGACGGGGGTGTTCTGCCCCAAAGCCTTCCTCAGAAAGGGCTGGCAGGGCTCCTGACCCCCTTGTGCCACGGACGGGGGTGTTCTGCCCCAAACCCTTCCTCAGAAAGGGCTGGCAGGGCTCCTGACCCCCTTGTGCCACGGACGGGGGTGTTCTGCCCCAAACCCTTCCTCAGAAAGGGCTGGCAGGGCTCCTGACCCCCTTGTGCCACGGACGGGGGTGTTCTGCCCCAAACCCTTCAGCAGAAAGGGCTGGCAGGGCTCCTGACCCCCTTGTGCCACGGACGGGGGTGTTCTGCCCCAAACCCTTCAGCAGCAGGGGCTGGCAGGGCTCCTGACCCCCTTGTGCCACGGGTGGGGGTGTTCTGCCCCAAACCCTTCCTCAGAAAGGGCTGGCAGGGCTCCTGACCCCCTTGTGCCACGGACGGGGGTGTTCTGCCCCAAACCCTTCAGCAGCAGGGCTGGCAGGGCTCCTGACCCCCTTGTGCCACGGACGGGGGTGTTCTGCCCCAAACCCTTCCTCAGAAAGGGCTGGCAGGGCTCCTGCCCCCCTTGTGCCACGGACGGGGGTGTTCTGCCCCAAACCCTTCAGCAGCAGGGCTGGCAGGGCTCCTGCCCCCCTTGTGCCACGGACGGGGGTGTTCTGCCCCAAACCCTTCAGCAGCAGGGGCTCGTGGCTCCTGCCCCCCTTCTGCCACGGACGGGGGTGTTCTGCCCCAAACCCTTCAGCAGCAGGGCTGGCAGGGCTCCTGCCCCCCTTCTGCCACAGACGGGGGTGTTCTGCCCCAAACCCTTCCTCAGAAAGGGCTGGCAGGGCTCCTGCCCCCCTTGTGCCACGGACGGGGGTGTTCTGCCCCAAACCCTTCAGCAGCAGGGCTGGCAGGGCTCCTGCCCCCCTTGTGCCACGGACGGGGGTGTTCTGCCCCAAACCCTTCAGCAGCAGGGCTGGCAGGGCTCCTGACCCCCTTGTGCCACGGACGGGGGTGTTCTGCCCCAAACCCTTCAGCAGCAGGGCTGGCAGGGCTCCTGACCCCCTTGTGCCACGGGTGGGGGTGTTCTGCCCCAAACCCTTCAGCAGCAGGGCTGGCAGGGCTCCTGACCCCCTTGTGCCACGGGTGGGGGTGTTCTGCCCCAAACCCTTCAGCAGCAGGGCTGGCAGGGCTCCTGCCCCCCTTGTGCCACGGGTGGGGGTGTTCTGCCCCAAACCCTTCAGCAGAAAGGGCTGGCAGGGCTCCTGACCCCCTTCTGCCACGGACGGGGGTGTTCTGCCCCAAACCCTTCAGCAGAAAGGGCTGGCAGGGCTCCTGACCCCCCTTGTGCCACGGGTGGGGGTGTTCTGCCCCAAACCCTTCAGCAGTAAGGGCTGGCAGGGCTCCTGACCCCCTTGTGCCACGGGTGGAGCTGTTCTGCCCCAAACCCTTCCTCAGAAAGGGCTGGCAGGGCTCCTGACCCCCCTTGTGCCACGGACGGGGGTGTTCTGCCCCAAACCCTTCAGCAGCAGGGGCTCGTGGCTCCTGACCCCCTTCTGCCACGGACGGGGGTGTTCTGCCCCAAACCCTTCAGCAGCAGGGGCTGGCAGGGCTCCTGACCCCCCTTGTGCCACGGGTGGGGGTGTTCTGCCCCAAACCCTTCAGCAGCAGGGCTGGCAGGGCTCCTGACCCCCCTTGTGCCACGGACGGGGGTGTTCTGCCCCAAACCCTTCAGCAGCAGGGCTGGCAGCTCGAGAAAATGTTACAAAGAAATGCAGCCATTGGCACGGTCCTGGCAGGAGGAGCCGTGTGTCCCATCCCTCATCCCATCCAGCTTCCCGGGGCTTTCCCGGCAGGGTTTACACACGGACCCGGGTAAAGTGCTGCCGCCTGGGGGTCCCACCACTGCCAAACACGCTGGGGGTTATTTCACCCCCATTTATTTCTCATTTGCTGCTTTTATTCCTCTCTCAAGGCACCAGCCGCTGGCTCTAGCTGCAGGGACTTGTTAGACAAGAGGCCCGGATGCTCCAGTTTGATTTCCAGGATCCACAAAGAACAGTGTACAACACATTATTTGCTAGAAATTACCTGAAGCTCAGCCCTGCGGAGCTCACTGTGCTGTGCAGAAAAGAGACCCTGTTCCAATCAATATCCTTTCCACGGTCTCTGCCTGTCCACTGGCCATTATTTCTCTGGGTTTATTTTGCTTACAGTCCCAGCTGCATCCATAGGAGAGCTCCAAGAGGTTTGGAAGTGGGTTCTGAGCTCTATCCCTCTCCCTGGCAAGGTTACGTGTCCTGGAAAGAGATGATTGCCATAAAACTGCTTCAGAGAAGTCCTCCAAAAATGCCTGCCTCTGTCCCAGCAGTGGAGAGAGCAAAAGAACAGAGAATTTGCAGCATCATCTCCATAAGGCCTCGGAATTTCACTCCCTAACCCTGCCTGCACCCAAGAGCGCGTGCCTGTGTCGGTGGGGAAGGGCTTGCACAGCTTCCCCAGCTCCAGCCTGGGGATTCTCTCCTTGTGGAGCAGCCTCAGGTTAAAGGTGCCTGCTAATTCCATCATTCCTCCTGCACGAGTTCCCATATCCAGCTATCAGGGCATTTTCCCCTCTTTCCCTGATGAGCTAAACACTCAGGCTCTTTCAGCTGGTTGCTGCGCAGTGCCTTTTTGGCTGCAGGTAATTTTTATGGCTATTTTCTCTTCTCTCCCCTGGTTCCAGCGTCCCCTCGAGCCCTGAGTACCACAACAGGCTGCAGCACTGCAATATCTGGCCACAAGTGCCCCATGCTGAGGCAGGAGCAGCTCCCCTACATTTAGCAGGCCTTCCATTAGCCCATTTCCCACAGCAGCTTTTTGGGTATCATTATTTATTCGAGGACAAACACCTAAAAGCTGGGTGTTTTTCAGAGCTGCGGTGTCCTGCCGGGTGACACAGGGTCTCTGGTGCCCCCCAGCCCCTCAGCCTGCTCCTGCTGCTCCCTGCTCCCCCTTCCCAGCCCCCAGATTTATTATTCCGCAGCCGTTGCGTCCAATTGCATTTGAAATCAATTAGCACAGGTACTCAGAGATGAATGTTCCCGCTCTGAAAAAAGGTGATGAAAACATACCATTTAAATAGAAATCAATTTCCCTTTCATGTATATCTTCCTCGCTGCTGCCCGAAATTAATAGTTTTTAGATATTTGTGGGGGAGACCAGAGGCTCCCCTCGTGAAGCACTTCCTCTCCTCCTCCTCCTCCTCTCCGGCTCTCCCACGCCTCTCCCCTCTCTCGGAGGTGCTGCTGCCTTTGCTGCTGCCAGGAGAGCGGCAGCTGCCTCCTCCCTGCTCATTTTCGGGCCATCATTAGCCACTTCTCCGTGGGAAACTCTTTAACTGGAGCGCGGAGAAACAGCGGGGCCGCAGCGCAGGCAGCCCGGGCAGGGCCGGATCTTCAGCCGAGCCCGAGCTCAATTACCCTCCCGGGGAGAGCAGGGGCATCGAGGCACCGGCCCTCCCCGGCCCAGAGAAGTGCATGAGCCGGCTAAAAAGAAAAAAAAAAAATTGCATTTTTTTGCTAAATTTTCCTGGAAAATTGTGATCTTTGTCCCGCGCTCCATAGATCCCCCGAAGGAGGAATTTCCCCTGGGCTCAAGCAGCTCTCAGCAGTCAGGAGATGACCTTTGATGGAGTGCCCTAAAACTGACCCTAAAGCTGACCCTCATCCCTGGCACTTAATGCCAAGCCTCTTCCCACCCTGCTCGTCCACAGGGACCAGCACTTTAACGCCATAATAATTTCATTTATTATCTTCTTTAGGCTACAAAATCTAATCCCCAAATTCAGGCAAGCATCTGTCCTCCTCGTTTCCCACAAGGCTCCAAATTGCCGCCAGCCCCTCTGCCTCCCTGATCCCTTCGATCTGGTTTGCTAGCAGTGCTGTTCTTAATCTCCCTCTCCAATCGTTTTTCCTCACCATCTGTTTTCCAGCTTGGGGAGGACCCTGGGATTCCTGGCTGTAATCCCGTGGCCATCCCAAACGAAGGGGGGCAGCAGCAAAGTGAGGGGCTGCGCTGCTGCTGGGCCCTGGGGGAAATGCAAGGGCCAATTAGGTCATGTTTGTAGGAAATGGGGGCAGTTCTGATAGTGGTGAGGTGCTGAAGGGTCCTGGAGAGGCTGTGGAGCTGTGGGGCTGCCATGGGAGCAGAGATGTGGTGGGGCAGAGGTGCCCCAGGGCCCCTGATCCCTGGGCTGTGCCCATGTGGTGGGGCAGAGGTGCCCCAGGGCCCCTGATCCCTGGGCTGTGCCCATGTGGTGGGGCAGAGGTGCCCCAGGGTCCCTGATCCCTGGGCTGTGCCCATGTGGTGGGGCAGAGGTGCCCCAGGGTCCCTGATCCCTGGGCTGGCTGTGCCCATGTGGTGGGGCAGAGGTGCCCCAGGGTCCCTGATCCCTGGGCTGTGCCCATGTGGTGGGGCAGAGGTGCCCCAGGGTCCCTGATCCCTGGGCTGGCTGTGCCCATGTGGTGGGCAGAGGTGCCCCAGGGCCCCTGATCCCTGGGCTGTGCCCATGTGGTGGGGCAGAGGTGCCCCAGGGCCCCCTTTCCCTGTGTCAGGACCCCCACCCAGCCCCTGGGAGCAGCTCAGGAGTGCCAAAGGCACAGGGACACCTTGCAGGCGATGCCCTCATTTGCATGTTTCATTTTTAGACATTTCTGAGCTCTGCCCATGAATTCTCCACGAGAAATCAGGTTTTCAGCGCAGCCCCTGGTTGCAGAGGTCAGGAATCAAACCTGCTCACATCCTCAGTGGTTCTGGTCTCCAGGTATTGATCCAGGCCGGCTCCATTTTCCCCACTCTCCGCTTGATTCCTGCCACTGCCTATTTTTGGTTTGTGCTTCCTGCCAGCAAGATCCTTCTGGAGCTTTTCTCGGGCTCCTGCTTTGCCTCCCCCTGGCACTGCAGCACCTCCAGCCCTCCTGGCTGCCTCCTGCTCCTGCCCTGTGCCCGTGGAGGGGCTTTGGGAGCTTGGGCTGGGTTTGTAGTTACAGCTCATGTTCGTATTTTAATCCAGAGATTTCATTCCCCTCCCAACCAACCCCTCTGCGTTGCTAGGATTTGTATCCCCCTCTTATTTTTAGATCTAGATATTTGCTAAAAGTATGGATTTTCACCCATCTCTCGGGCTGGCAATGGCTCTGTGTGGGTAGGACTGCAAATCTGAGTTATTCCATCTTCACATAGCCAGGACACCTTGCTAAAGGCTCATTTGGGGTTCTGTCTGCCTGCGGGGTGCAAACAGAGTCGGAGCTATCCAAACCCCTGTCCTCCACCCCATCCATTTGTTTTTCCTGGCTGTGATCTCTGTGATTTCCCCTCCCTGTTATTTGTTACCCGCTCTGACTAACGCAGGCTGGCAGGCTCAGAAATCAATTCAGCCCCGCAGTTTCAGTCTCAGAAGAGCCGTGTGGGGATGGCTGCCACCTTCCCGGGATGCCTGGTGACAGGAGATAAATCGCCGTGGATTTTTTGCCAACGTGCCATATTTCAAACTCATAATCAGTCCAGCACCACCTCGGCTTCCTGCAGCATCTCCTTCCCCCCACGGTGATTTATGGCCCCGGGTAGCCACACCAATTGTACATTTCTAATCCTCTCTTGTATAATTTCTCTTTGCTGCATTTCCTTAATTACCCTCTCTCTGACCTTCCTTTTCCTCCCTTAGCCCTGCTTCCAGCTTGCTCCTGGCCTTGCTTGCCCTCACTTGACTCCCTCATTTAATTTACGGTGTGAACGTGGTTCGTGAGCGCCCTCAGCCCTGGTGACACCTGGTGACATTGGGGTGTTGGGTGGCGTGTTCCTGAGGCTGGAGCAGGGTGGGAGGCTGGGTTTGGGTACGTGGCCTGGAAAACTCCACAGCAAAGGAGGTGGACAGTCTCTCCTCTGGGCTGTTGAAGCCACCCCAACATCCCTTCCCCGAGTGTAAGGGGCTCCTGGTCCCAGCGCTGGCATTTGTCACCTCTGCTGTCACTAATCCCAAACACCCAGACATCCTGTGAGGAGATCTGGGACAGAGCACCCTGTGATCCCAGTGCTGCAGGGACACAAACCCAGGTGCCAGCTCTGGGACAGAGCACCCTGTGATCCCAGTGCTGCAGGGACACAAATCCATGGCCAGCTGTGGGACAGAGCACCCTGTGATCCCAGTGCTGCAGGGACACAAACCCAGGTGCCATCTGTGGGACAGAGCACCCTGTGATGCCAGTGCTGCAGGGACACAAACCCAGGTGCCAGCTCTGGGACAGAGCACCCTGTGATCCCAGTGCTGCAGGGACACAAACCCAGGTGCCAGCTGTGGGACAGAGCACCCTGTGATCCCAGTGCTGCAGGGACACAAACCCAGGTGCCAGCTCTGGGACAGAGCACCCTGTGATCCCAGTGCTGCAGGGACACAAACCCAGGTGCCAGCTGTGGGACAGAGCACCCTGTGATCCCAGTGCTGCAGGGACACAAATCCAGGTGCCAGCTGTGGGACAGAGCACCCTGTGATCCCAGTGCTGCAGGGACACAAACCCAGGTGCCAGCTCTGGGACAGAGCACCCTGTGATCCCAGTGCTGCAGGGACACAAACCCAGGTGCCAGCTCTGGGACAGAGCACCCTGTGATCCCAGTGCTGCAGGGACACAAACCCAGGTGCCAGCTGTGGGACAGAGCACCTTGTGATCCCAGTGCTGCAGGGACACAAATCCATGGCCAGCTGTGGGACAGAGCACCCTGTGATCCCAGTGCTGCAGGGACACAAACCCAGGTGCCAGCTGTGGGACAGAGCACCCTGTGATCCCAGTGCTGCAGGGACACAAACCCAGGTGCCAGCTGTGGGACAGAGCACCCTGTGATCCCAGTGCTGCAGGGACACAAATCCATGGCCAGCTCTGGGACAGAGCACCCTGTGATGCCAGTGCTGCAGGGACACAAATCCATGGCCAGCTCTGGGACAGAGCACCCTGTGATCCCAGTGCTGCAGGGACACAAACCCAGGTGCCAGCTGTGGGACAGAGCACCCTGTGATGCCAGTGCTGCAGGGACACAAACCCAGGTGCCAGCTCTGGGACAGAGCACCCTGTGATCCCAGTGCTGCAGGGACACAAATCCATGGCCAGCTCTGGGACAGAGCACCCTGTGATCCCAGTGCTGCAGGGACACAAATCCATGGCCAGCTCTGGGACAGAGCACCCTGTGATCCCAGTGCTGCAGGGACACAAATCCATGGCCAGCTCTGGGACAGAGCACCCTGTGATCCCAGTGCTGCAGGGACACAAACCCAGGTGCCAGCTCTGGGACAGAGCACCCTGTGATCCCAGTGCTGCAGGGACACAAATCCATGGCCAGCTCTGGGACAGAGCACCCTGTGATCCCAGTGCTGCAGGGACACAAACCCAGGTGCCAGCTGTGGGACAGAGCACCCTGTGATCCCAGTGCTGCAGGGACACAAATCCATGGCCAGCTCTGGGACAGAGCACCCTGTGATCCCAGTGCTGCAGGGACACAAATCCATGGCCAGCTGTGGGACAGAGCACCCTGTGATCCCAGTGCTGCAGGGACACAAATCCATGGCCAGCTCTGGGATCCTGGCACAGAAGGGCATAGAGGAATTGTGGAATCTCTGCAGGCTGGAAAAGCCCTCCAAGTTCCTAGAGACCAAATGTTCATGAGGCCACCACTGTCCCCAGGTGCCACATCCCCAAGCTTTGAACCTCCAGGGAAGGGGATGCCATCTGGGCAGTGCTGGGGCCCAAGGGCACAGGGAAAGCACACCAGTTAACTTTAAGCAATCACTGGAACATCTTCTTCATAATTAATAAATGGGAGATGTTCCTGCAGCTAATCAATAAAGTTGTTAGAGGGAATTGATCGCAGGGGGAACTCTTTTTGTGGGTACAATTTTTCACCTCTGCGGAGCAAAGGGCTCCCCGGGGTGCTCTCACCGTGATGGGCACGGCGAGCCTGACCCACACAGCCAGCCAGGGAGAGACAGTTCATTCATTAATTAACTAATTGACACCCTGAGGGCCAGCCGAGGGGCACTCCCGGGGTGAGCTGGGCACCCTCAGTCGGTGCCCCTGTGCCAGCGGGATAACCGGGGTGTGCCCCGGGGGAGCAGCGGGATAACCGGGGTGTGCCCCGGGGGAGCACCGGGATAACCGGGGTGTGCCCCGGAGGAGCACCGGGATAACCGGGGTGTGCCCCGGGGAAGCACCGGGATAACCGGGGTGTGCCCCGCGGGAGCAGCGGGATAACCGGGATGTTCCCCGCGGGAGCAGCGGGATAACCGGGGTGTGCCCGGAGGAGCAGCGGGATAACCGGGGTGTGCCCGGGGGAGCAGCCAGTACTGCCTGTAATTAACTGCAGCCAGCCAATCTCCTCCAGATCCATCCCAGCCCGACCAATAACTAAATCCTGGCTCGGTCGCTACCTGTGGAGCGTGCGGACAAGGGTGAGCGTCTCTGATCCGCCGCTTCCTTCTGCTGGACCGGGGAATCGCGGACCGACCGGGATCCCATGTGGTGCATGATTTAAAACTTGAGGGACAAGAAAATCCTGGAGGAGACCCATTAGCTCGGCGTCCCCACTGACACTTCTCCCGCTGTGTTCATGATCTGATGTTCCCTTCTGACCCCCCCACTCATTTTCCTTTGTCCTTTTGTCATTCTAGCGGGGCAGTGGGACACGTTCTCGGTGACACCCCAGCGGCCCCTGGGTTGAGCGCGCACCCCCGCTTTGCTCGGCTCCTCGGGACCCCTCAGGTACCCCCAGTGCCAGGCTGGGAGAGCAGAGCAGGGCAGGAGCCGCAGGGGCTGTGTCCCCCTCGCACAGTGCAGCCCTCACTCATATTTTTCATCCCGGCTGAGGGTACAGTGTCAGCCGATGACCTCTGTCACACGCCAGTGCTTTCTGGGATGTAAATTAGGGCCTTTTTTCCCCCCATCTGGACAGATAAGACGGACTCTGAGCCGGCCGTCTCGGAAGCCGATATTTATTGTGAGCGCACCGCTCCTCTCAGCAGGTGGACAGAGATAATACTGTCATTATGCGCTCGGAAAATGCTTTGTAAAATTTGGTAAAGTCCGCCAGATAACATCTGCCTCGAGGAGTGCTCCGCTGTAAACAGGCCTCGGAAAAACAGCACCCACCTCTTCTCCCCGGCAATATCGATTTTTGGTGTTGGAAAGGGTCACATTCAAATGGGCGGCACAAAGAGCGGCCGCAGCTCCCGCTTTTCACAAAGAACAAAGTGCTGCGGCTGCGGCAGCGGCTGCGGCCGCCGCCTTTCCCACGGGAGCGGGCAGCTGCTGCCCCGGGCACCGGGCAGCGCCGGCAGTGCCCCGCCGGGAGCCCCGGGCACCGGGCTGGGCCGGCAGTGCCCCGCCGGGAGCCCCGGGCACCGGGCCGGGCTGGGCTGGGGCTGGGGGCACCGGGCAGCGCCGGCAGTGCCCCGCCGGGAGCCCCGGGCACCGGGCCGGGCTGGGCTGGGGCTGGGGGCACCGGGCCGGGCTGGGGCTGCTTCTGCCCCGGGCACCGGGCCGGGCTGGGCTGGGCTGGGGGCACCGGGCCGGGCTGGGCTGGGGCTGGGGGCACAGGGCTGGGCTGGGGCTGCTGCTGCCCCGGGCACCGGGCAGCGCCGGCAGTGCCCCGCCGGGAGCCCCGGGCACCGGGCCGGGCTGGGGCTACTTCTGCCCCGGGCACCGGGCCGGGACAGGTCTGGGGGCTGCGGGAGCCGCGGGCACACCGGAGCCCGAGCCGGCACCGGGAGCTCCGTGCGCCCCCGGGCCGGGATGCGGAGCAGGAGGAGGAGGAGGAGGAGGAAGGTCTGTCCCGGCTGCTCACCTGGCAGCCAGCTGGGACAGGGACATTCCGGAGAGCCGAGGGCTTTCCCTGTCCTTCCAGGGCAGATGAGCGAGGAGTGTGGAAATCAGAGGTGCTGGACCTCAGAGCGCTGTGCCCCAGGCGTGCCCCATCCCTGGCACCGCTGCTGTGTGCCAGCACCCCGCAGCATGCCCCAGCCCCAGGCACTCCGGGCACCCAGGCTGTGCCAGCACGGCCCTGTCCCGCCCTGGTGCTCTCCCCAAACCCCTGCCTGCTGCTGCAAGCCCAGCCCGGCCTCGCAGCCCGCAGCAGAGGGTGCTGGGGCACTGCAGCATCGTGAGGAAATTCCGAGCCCTTGTCCCTCAGGAGCGCCTTGGACACAGCTCCGGCTCTAACGGGAAGCAAAAGCCTCGGCAGCAGAAAAGAAAACGCAGGAGGGGCACAGGCGGCGGCTGCTGTTGGGAGGAAAGGGTTTTGCCCGAGGAGCTCCCAATGCCCTCCATCCCCACGGCATCGTTTATTCACATTGCCCGTGTACAGAGCGGGGCTGGGACAGACACATCGATCGGGAGCTCAGAAAAGGAACCGGGGTGCAGGGCTGGAAGGGAGGGAGGGAGGGAGGGAGGGCTGGCAGCGGGATCCCTGAGAGCACCCGGGAACATCCCACGGGCCGGGCAGGGCCGGGCAGGGCAGGGCAGGGCAGGGCACGGGTGTGCCACCACCCCCAGCCCCTGCAGCCCTCCGCTGCACAGGGCACAAGCAGAGGACAAAAGGGGCTCAGGAGGGACCCCTGGCTCTCACAGCTCCTGCCAGCAGGGTGGAGCTGGGCAGGTGTCAGGCTCTGCTCCGGGGAGCAGGGACAGGAGAGGAGCTGGAGGAGCTCGTGCTGCTCCCCAAGGCAGGGACATGGCCCTGGGGCTTTGGGAACCAGGAACGGGGAGATGATGCTCTGTGTCACACGCACGAGGGAGCTGGCACCTTGTGAGGGAAAAACAATCGTGCTTCCCACTGAATAAAAGGTGGCTGGAGGCTCTGGCAAAGCCAGCTGGGCCCGGTTGTGGCTTTGGGATGGCCGGGCTTTGGGAGCTGTCCTGCTCTCTATCTCCATGCCCGTGCCCTGCCTGCATCCCTTGCTCCCTGGATGGATGTGGGAGCAGCAGCTCCCGGAGATGCTCCATCCTTCACCTCCAAATCCCCAGCGCTGCTGCCACGGAGCCTGGAGAGGGGCTTTGAGCTCCTTCAAAATCCATCTCCCTGCTCATTACTATGCCGGGCAATTTTTCATTCATCGGGAATCTACGGCAGCATTTTAATGCGAGAAGCTCCCCGCTCTGTTTCTCTTCCCCTGAAGAAAAATAGCTTAATTTCTGCAGTTTGATAGATTTTCCTGAGCCTTCAAAAGGTAGAGAAAGACTCTTGAAAATCGGTCGTTGAACTATCCACAGGCATTTTATAATGGCCGTAAATAGGCCTGGACTGAATAGCTCTCCAGGCATCGGCTTGAATGGTGTCCTTGACACTGTTATTATTATCCCCACGGAGGAAAAAGGGAAAAAAGAAAGGGAAGGGAAGTCTGGGAGCCTCTCCACGCTGCAGTTGGTGTGTCTCTGGGCTGGAAGAGCCAAATCCCCCCCTGCTGGATCTGCACCCCCGGAGATGTGCTGGTTTTCACCTCCCAGAATTGCCATAAATTTCATGCAATTTCCTGCATTAAAAAAAAAAAATCAATGAACTTGAGAAATTTTGCAAACTCTGGAGCAAATGAAGTACAAGAAGTTTAGGGGAATTTATTTTCTGCCTTTTTGCCCCTTTGCCAGCCTAAATCTGTGGTTGCTTTCCATCAGGGAATGGCTTTTGTAACTTCCAAGCTGCTGTGCTCTTTGCTGAGGAGCAGCCCCAGTTTTGGGGTTGCTTTTCAGGGTGACCACTTGCAGCACCCCACCACGGGGCAGCTCGAGGGGTTCCCAAACCCACCTGGACCAGCAGACCTCCACCAAACCTGTCCCTCTCACCTTGGATCCTCTGGGACTGTGTCACCGTGTGGAAAAGCTCGAGGTTAATCAGCAAGAACAATTTTCTCAGCTTAAATAGGCTGCTTTCATTTCTTGAAAGGCACTCTGATTTTTCCAGCCCCCTCACAAGGCAAAAATAGCGTGTCCCAGAAATGTCAGGGGCGTGTGGGTTCTCCTCGTGGGGAAGGAGCACAGCCAGCAGCCGTGCCTCTGCTGGAGCAGCCTCGGGGCCCTGCAGGGCTGATGCTGTGCCAGCCTGTGGGCTGTGCTGCAAGTCACACAATTCCGGGTGGAAAAGCAGCTCAGAGCCCACCAGTGCCAGCTGTGCCATGGCAGGGACACCTCCCGCTCTCCCAGGCGCTCCAGCCCTGCCCAGCCTGGCCTGGGCACTGCCAGGGGCAGCCACAGCTGTGCCAGGGCCTGCCCACCCTGCCAGCCAGGATGTGCTCCTTATCCCCTCCCCTTCCCGTGGGGCTCAAACAGAATAAATAAATCTGCGTTTTACCCCTTGGCTTGTGCTCAAACATGGCTCAGCCTGGGGCTGGACCCGATCTCTGCTGTGAGGACAGGGGGGAGCGAGGTCCCTGGGTGTGCTGGGGATCCCTGGGTGTGCTCGGGATGCCCTGGGTGCTTTTGTGTGCCCTGGGGTCCCTGAGCGTGCTCTGGGTGCCCTGGGTGTGCTGGGGATCCCTGGGTGCTCTTGTGTGCCCCGGGTGCCTGTGAGTGCCCTGGGTGCCCGGCTGGTCCACGGCAGTGCCCCAGGTTTGTGTCCCAGCAGCTCCCCAGGTTTGTGTCCCAGCAGTTCCCCAGGTTTGTGTCCCAGCAGCTCCCCAGGTTTGTGTCCCAGCAGTTCCCCGGGTCTGGGTGCCCTGTGTCCCCAGCAGTTCCCCGGGTCTGGGTGCCCTGTGTCCCCAGCAGTTCCCCGGGTCTGGGTGCCCTGTGTCCCCAGCAGTTCCCCAGGTTTGTGTCCCAGCAGTTCCCCAGGTTTGTGTCCCAGCAGTTCCCCAGGTTTGTGTCCCAGCAGTTCCCCGGGTTTGTGTCCCAGCAGTTCCCCGGGTTTGTGTCCCAGCAGTTCCCCAGGTTTGTGTCCCAGCAGTTCCCCGGGTTTGTGTCCCCAGCAGTTCCCCAGCAGTCGCCCCCGGGTCTGGGTGCCCTGTGTCCCAGCAGTTCCCCAGGTTTGTGTCCCAGCAGCTCCCCGGGTTTGTGTCCCAGCAGTTCCCCAGGTTTGTGTCCCAGCAGTTCCCCGGGTTTGTGTCCCAGCAGTTCCCCAGGTTTGTGTCCCAGCAGTTCCCCGGGTTTGTGTCCCAGCAGTTCCCCGGGTTTGTGTCCCAGCAGTTCCCTGGGTCTGGGTGTCCTGTGTCCCAGCAGTTCCCCAGGTTTGTGTCCCAGCAGTTCCCCAGGTTTGTGTCCCAGCAGCTCCCCGGGTTTGGGTGCCCTGTGTCCCAGCAGTTCCCCGGGTTTGGGTGCCCTGTGTCCCAGCAGTTCCCCGGGTTTGGGTGCCCTGTGTCCCAGCAGTTCCCCGGGTCTGGGTGCCCTGTGTCCCAGCAGTCCCCCCCGGGTCTGGGTGCCCTGTGTCCCCAGCATTCCCCAGCAGTCCCCCCCGGGTCTGGGTGCCCTGTGTCCCAGCAGTCCCCCCCGGGTCTGGGTGCCCTGTGTCCCAGCAGTCCCCCCCGGGTCTGGGTGCCCTGTGTCCCAGCAGTTCCCTGGGTCTGGGTGCCCTGTGTCCCCAGCATTCCCCAGCAGTCCCCCCCGGGTCTGGGTGCCCTGTGTCCCAGCAGTCCCCCCCGGGTCTGGGTGCCCTGTGTCCCAGCAGTTCCCCAGCAGTTCCCCGGGTCTGGGTGCCCTGTGTCCCAGCAGTTCCCCGGGTCTGGGTGCCCTGTGTCCCCAGCATTCCCCCCCGGGTCTGGGTGCCCTGTGTCCCCAGCATTCCCCAGCAGTCCCCCCCGGGTCTGGGTGCCCCTCCCGGCGCTGGCAGCGCTGCCGCCCTTCCCGGCACCGCGGCGCTAATTACTCGGCTTCGTTAGGGAGCGACAGCCCCGGAGCTCCCCGGGGGCTCCTCCGCCGCCTTTCCTGGAAGTGTTTCCTCCCCGGGCCGCGGCAGTTCCGCCTCGATCCATAATTGATGGCCGGGAGGGAGCGGAGCCTCCCTCCCCTCCCCAGATCCGGCTGGCAGCCCCCGCTGTCCCAGGCAGGGATTTCCAGCCCTGTCAGTCTCCTGGCCTGCCGGGAAACCCAAAATCCCCGACCCAAACTGTGTGGTTAATGCCCCCAGCCCACCCAGTGGTTGCAGAATTCCCAGCTCCGGGCTCGGAGCAGCAGCGAGCACTCGGAGGTTTTCATCGTCTCCCTCCTCCCCCGGCAGTGCAGGAGGACAGACAGAGCAGGCACGAAATGAATCCCACAAAACCACCGCTGACAGGTTTAAAAATCTATTTTCCTGCAAGGATCTACGGGAAGGACGGGTGATTAATGACGACTATGAAGAAAAGGTTTTATCCAGCAGATTAATTCCAACGGGTGTTTAAATCCTTAGCGGGGTCGGACAGGATGCTGCGAGGAGCAGCTGGGGGGGCTCCTGGGCATCTCCCCAGCAGGGCACGGCATTCCAGCCCTGGTGCCAAGGCTCCCCCCAGCAGTGCCTGCCTGTCCTTGTCCCTGTCCCCCTTCGGCTGCTGCGAGCAGTTTGGGTGGAATAATGCAACGTTTCACCCAAAAAAGGGGATATCTGTCACCCTCACGTGTGTTTTCCCCTGCAGAGACAGCCAAGGAGAAGGAACCTGGTGTAGATGGAGGGTGACCACTTCCTCCAGTTTGGGAGAAAAAAGTATTTATTCTCTTTGAATCCCTCAGGACTCGGAGCTGGAAGGCACGACCTCCCACATCCCCCGGGGCAGCAGGCGGGCACGGAGGGCTGGTGGGGTCCAGCCAGCCCCTCCCTGCATCCCAGAAGTGCTGCCCAGGGAAGCTTTGCTGCCCTCTGCCCCTGCAGGAGCGCCCAGCTCCATCCTGGAGGAGGTGAGTCCCTGCAGGGTCTGGCCTGGAAAGGACCTTCCAGCCCACCCAGCCCTGCCCCGGGCTGCTGGGACAGGCAGGTCTGGAGCTGCAGCTCTCCGGGTTCTGAGCCCCTGAGTCCCGTGTCCTCCTTCCCGTGGTGTGTCTGACAGGACTCCATTGGGGACCCCTGTCCTGTGCTGTGTCCCTGCCCGTGGAGGGGGCTGGAACTGGCTGAGCTTTCCAGCCCAAAGCACCCCAGCACTGTGTGCCCCAGCCCAAAGCACCCCAGCACTGTGTGCCCCAGCCCAAAGCACCCCAGGGCTGTGTGCCCCAGCCCAAAGCACCCCAGCGCTGTGTGCCCCAGCCCAAAGCACCCCAGCGCTGTGTGCCCCAGCCCAAAGCACCCCAGGGCTGTGTGCCCCAGCCCAAAGCACCCCAGCGCTGTGTGCCCCAGCCCAAAGCACCCCAGGGCTGTGTGCCCCAGCCCAAAGCACCCCAGGGCTGTGTGCCCCAGCCCAAAGCACCCCAGCGCTGTGTGCCCCAGCCCAAAGCACCCCAGGGCTGTGTGCCCCAGCCCAAAGCACCCCAGCGCTGTGTGCCCCAGCCCAAAGCACCCCAGGGCTGTGTGCCCCAGCCCAAAGCACCCCAGGGCTGTGTGCCCCAGCCCAAAGCACCCCAGGGCTGTGTGCCCCAGCCCAAAGCACCCCAGGGCTGTGTGCCCCAGCCCAAAGCACCCCAGGGCTGTGTGCCCCAGCCCAAAGCACCCCAGCGCTGTGTGCCCCAGCCCAAAGCACCCCAGCGCTGTGTGCCCCAGCCCAAAGCACCCCAGGGCTGTGTGCCCCAGCCCAAAGCACCCCAGCGCTGTGTGCCCCAGCCCAAAGCACCCCAGGATTGTGTGCCCCAGCCCAAAGCACCCCAGCGCTGTGTGCCCCAGCCCAAAGCACCCCAGGGCTGTGTGCCCCAGCCCAAAGCACCCCAGGATTGTGTGCCCCAGCCCAAAGCACCCCAGGATTGTGTGCCCCAGCCCAAAGCACCCCAGCACTGTGTGCCCCAGCCCAAAGCACCCCAGCGCTGTGTGCCCCAGCCCAAAGCACCCCAGCGCTGTGTGCCCCAGCCCAAAGCACCCCAGGGCTGTGTGCCCCAGCCCAAAGCACCCCAGCGCTGTGTGCCCCAGCCCAAAGCACCCCAGGGCTGTGTGCCCCAGCCCAAAGCACCCCAGGATTGTGTGCCCCAGCCCAAAGCACCCCAGGATTGTGTGCCCCAGCCCAAAGCACCCCAGCACTGTGTGCCCCAGCCCAAAGCACCCCAGCGCTGTGTGCCCCAGCCCAAAGCACCCCAGGGCTGTGTGCCCCAGCCCAAAGCGCCCCAGCGCTGTGTGCCCCAGCCCAAAGCACCCCAGGATTGTGTGCCCCAGCCCAAAGCACCCCAGCGCTGTGTGCCCCAGCCCAAAGCACCCCAGGGCTGTGTGCCCCAGCCCAAAGCACCCCAGGGCTGTGTGCCCCAGCCCAAAGCCCCCCAGGATTGTGTGCCCCAGCCCAAAGCACCCCAGGACTGTGTGCCCCAGCCCAAAGCACCCCAGGGCTGTGTGCCCCAGCCCAAAGCACCCCAGCGCTGTGTGCCCCAGCCCAAAGCACCCCAGCACTGTGTGCCCCAGCCCAAAGCACCCCAGGATTGTGTACCCCAGCCCAAAGCACCCCAGCGCTGTGTGCCCCAGCCCAAAGCACCCCAGGGCTGTGTGCCCCAGCCCAAAGCACCCCAGGGCTGTGTGCCCCAGCCCAAAGCACCCCAGGACTGTGTACCCCAGCCCAAAGCACCCCAGCACTGTGTGCCCCCCTCCCAGAGCTCCGGGAGCAGGTGATGGCTCTGCACGACTGACACCTGCAGAAAATGGACACTGCACGGAGCAATCACAGCGGCGGTGGCTGCAGCTCTTCCATTCCCCCGGCAGACCTTCCCCCGGGGCTGTGTGCCTGCCCTAAAGCTTCCCCATTTTCCGAGCCAATGCTCTCGATGGGAGCTCATCTCTGAGCTCCCCTGGCATGCCCGGGGGGACACGGCTGAATCCCCGAATCCAGGCACAGACTGGATTGGGGCTCTGCCTCCTTTCACTCCCATCCCCTCCAGCTCAGCGGGCATCCTCACCTGTGGCACACGGGCTGCTCTGTTCTCAGGGAGACAGGAATTTCCCTCAGTGTCCGTGTGGAAAACCAGCCCAGGAGGGCCAAGGGAACCCCCCTGGCACCTGGGACCTTCCCACTCCCCCTCCTCTCCTCCTGCCTCTGCCTCCTCCCAGCAGCAGCAGCAGCCTCGCTGTGTGCTCCTGGAATAAAGTGCATTTTAACCCCTTTTCTCTTTGAATCCATTGGTTTATAAACAAATTGAACCTTGCAAGGTGTGCAGATTCCAGCATCGGTTTCCTTTCGCCGTGTTGTAAACTGTGAGTAGTTCTGCAGGAGTGAGTAAATGCCTGTTTAAGGTTATTTACATCAATAAATAAATATTTACCCCTTTTGAAGCATCTCCAGTCCTTTGCAAACAGGTTTCCAATTTACAAAAATCAATTAAAATCTGATATTAAAATGCACCAGCCCACGGTGCTGTTCCCGGAGATGTCACTCAGCCTCCATTCCAAGCCCCACATCAGCATTCCAAAAGCTCTGCTGCTGAAAGAGCAGAAAGTTTCACCTTTTAATTTTTCATAGCGGATTAATTTTTAATTTTCAGACATCAGAGAGAGGGGGAAGTTCCCCAGGAGCCTCTCCCGCTTCAAAGCGCGCTCCAGGCAACCGCTGCACCGAGTGTCAATTTATCACACCGGAGGGAGGCTCCCGTCCACATTTCCCCTGATGTTTTTTTGTTGTTCAGACAAAAGTGTGAATGCTGGGGAAGTTTCTAAAGGCTGGGAAGAGGCTGGACAGCAGCGAAGCCTCCTGAGCAGCCGGGGCAGGAGCAGAGGGAGCACACCCTCCTCCACTCGGAGCCTGAAGTATTTCCCTGCTCCTCCCAGCTGCTGATGCTCCAAGGCTCTGGCTGCAGCTGGAGGAGAGGAGAGGAGAGGATTCTGCAGGCCCCGTGCCCCCCTGGATCCCCCTGCTCTGCCCAGGAACAGAGGCTGGACACACCCACGCGAGTTTGGAGACCGAGCAGGTAATTCCAGAGCATCCCACGGCACAGGGGCCTCCTGTGCCATGCCCCAAAGGCAGTGCCCAGCCCAACTGCTCTGAGCTCCTCCAGGGAGCTCGCCAGCCTGGCAGGGCTGCGGGCTCCAGCTGCACAGGGACAAGGCAGGGAATGAGGAGATCCTTCCAAGCCAAACCATTCTGCCCCCATCCCAAAGGAAATGGAGATTTGTCAGTGACAGACTGCTGAAGAGTGGGCAAAGACCACGGACACCCGTGCAAGGCAACGCGTTTCAGCCCAGGTTTATTCCACGAGCATATTTACACCGCGAGTTTCAACCCACAGAGGGGGGAGCAGCTGTGTGGAGAGGCAGACACTGGAACACCACAGGGTGACTGCCTGTCCCCTGTCACCCAGGGGCACCCCCAGGGCACCCCCAGGGCACAGGGACGAGGCCCAGGACACGGGGAGCTGGCAGCAGCAGGGTGGCACGGGCAGCAGCCCTGGCACAGCACACAGACACAGAGCTCCCGGGCTGCAAACCCCACCCTGCACCACACAGATAACCCCAAGCACAGTAAAAGACATTTCATGTCTCTTTTGGAGCCAGGTGAGAAATGGATCCCTTCATTTGGGGAACAAGTACCATTTTTAGCTTAGCAGGCAGTGCCAGCCTCAGGTCCGAGCTCTGCGGCCAAGGAAAAGCTGCACAAACAGAGATACTGAAATAAAAGGATTGGAGAGATTTTCTCTCTTTCCCATGAGCAGAAACCAGAAAATTTCACACAAAATATTCCACAAAATCAGATATGTAAGAAGGAAACACAGTCACAGCGAGTGTCACACAGGAATATTCCTACTGAAGGAAATATTTCAGTACATCCAGTCAACAATTCATTTTTTTCCATAATTTTGATCATTTCTCCATTCAAAATGGCCCCCTTTGTCCTTTATTTAAATAAATACCTGCACCGGTGGCAAAAACCACCTTTCTACATAAATACTTTTTTTTTCCCCCAAGCCTGCCATTTAACAGCATTTTTAAATTATTTATTTACATGTGGACTATTTTTCCTTCCGGCCTGGCCACGGCAGCACATCCAACCCCTTCAGACAGCAGCTCAGCACAGGCCCCCAGACCCCATCCCCAAGTGGTCACCATGTAAACACTTTTTGGTAAAAGCCTTTTTGGTAAACACTGCCACTGCCGAGGGATGGGGGTGGGTGCCATGCAGGGGACCCTGGGGAGCTGCAGGGACAGACCCTGGCTGTGCCATGGCCATGAAGGGGTGCAGGGACAGACCCTGGCTGTGCCATGGCCATGAAGGGGTGCAGGGACAGACCCTGGCTGTCCCTAGACCATGAAGGGGTGCAGGGACAGACCCTGGCTGTGCCCAGACCATGAAGGGGTGCAGGGACAGACCCTGGCTGTCCCCATGGTCATGAAGGGGTGCAGGGACAGACCCTGGCTGTGCCATGGCCATGAAGGGGTGCAGGGCCAGACCCTGGCAGTGCCATGGCCATGAAGGGGTGCAGGGACAGACCCTGGCTGTGCCATGGCCATGAAGGGGTGCAGGGACAGACCCTGGCTGTGCCATGGCCATGAAGGGGTGCAGGGACAGACCCTGGCTGTGCCCAGACCATGAAGCCCTGCAGGGACAGACCCTGGCAGTGCCATGGCCATGAAGGGGTGCAGGGACAGACCCTGGCTGTGCCCTGGCCATGAAGGGGTGCAGGGACAGACCCTGGCTGTGCCCTGGCCATGAAGGGGTGCAGGGACAGACCTTGGCTGTGCCCAGACCAAGAAGGGGTGCAGGGACAGACCCTGGCAGTGCCCAGACCATGAAGGGGTGCAGGGACAGACCCTGGCTGTGCCATGGCCATGAAGGGGTGCAGGGACAGACCCTGGCTGTGCCATGGCCATGAAGGGGTGCAGGGACAGACCCTGGCTGTGCCCAGACCATGAAGCCCTGCAGGGACAGACCCTGGCAGTGCCATGGCCATGAAGGGGTGCAGGGACAGACCCTGGCTGTGCCATGGCCATGAAGGGGTGCAGGGACAGACCCTGGCTGTGCCCAGACCATGAAGGGGTGCAGGGACAGACCCTGGCTGTGCCCAGACCATGAAGGGGTGCAGGGACAGACCTTGGCTGTGCCATGGCCATGAAGGGGTGCAGGGACAGACCCTGGCTGTCCCCAGACCATGAAGGGGTGCAGGGCCAGACCCTGGCTGTGCCATGGCCATGAAGGGGTGCAGGGCCAGACCCTGGCTGTGCCACGGCCATGAAGGGGTGCAGGGACAGACCCTGGCTGTGCCATGGCCATGAAGGGGTGCAGGGACAGACCCTGGCTGTGCCATGGCCATGAAGGGGTGCAGGGACAGACCCTGGCTGTGCCATGGCCATGAAGGGGTGCAGGGACAGACCCTGGCTGTGCCCAGACCATGAAGCGGGGCTCCTTGCCCTCGTGGCCATGAGGACGCTGTCCCTAGACCATGAAGCGGGGCTCCTTGCCCTCGTGGCCATGAGGACGCTGTCCCTAGACCATGAAGCGGTGCTCCTTGCCCTCGTGGCCATGAGGACGCTGTCCCTAGACCATGAAGCGGTGCTCCTTGCCCTCGTGGCCATGAGGATGCTGTCCCCAGACCATGAAGCGGTGCTCCTTGCCCTCGTGGCCATGAGGACGCTGTCCCTAGACCATGAAGCGGTGCTCCTTGCCCTCGTGGCCATGAGGACGCTGTCCCTAGACCATGAAGCGGTGCTCCTTGCCCTCGTGGCCATGAGGACGCTGTCCCTAGACCATGAAGCGGTGCTCCTTGCCGTCGTGCGCCATGAGGATGATGTTGCGGTTGGAGGTCCAGATGAGGCGCGCCAGGCGCAGCGCGGTGTGCGAGCCCGGCGAGGCCGGCTGCACCGGCGGCACCTGGAAGGTCTTGACGCAGCGCAGCTGCGGGGCCGAGTTGAGCATGCCGATGCTGCCCAGCAGGGAGGTGTTCATCTGCGGGGACAGCCTGCCTGAGCCCGGCTCCGAGGGTTTGCAGCTCCCAGAGAGAGACCCAGCAGGACCACCAGGGTGGGGAGGGACCCCGGAGCTCGACCCGGCCTTGGGTCTGCATGCCCCCACATGGATTCCTGTCCCCGGCAATCCCTGGGGTGGTTCATTCCCACTGCCGTGTCCTGAATCCCGAGCAGCGCCCGCTCCCAGCCAGCCTTGTCCCGGGTGTAAATCACGGCACCCGCTGACATTTCCACAATTTAAATCATCGTGAGTAATAACCCTTTTAGGATGACTAATGCTCCTGATTTTCCTGCATTAATAATAGTGCCAAGCGGGACACGGAAGGGAAAAATCACCAGCGCACGGGGTCACATTTGAGAAGCACACACAGGGTGTTGAACCCCTCGTGTTTGGGCTGCGATTTTAAGGATCAGCTCATTCCACGCCCTGCCGTGGGCAGGGTCACCTTCCAGGGGCAGGGTCACCTTCCAGGGGCAGGGTCACCTTCCAGGGGCAGGGTCACCTCCCGCCAGTCCAGGCTGCCCCAAGCCCAGTCTGACCTTCCCTCCCCCGGGATTTTGTCCCCGCTGGAGCCGTTTAATGCATGAAGAGCAGGGATGAAATCCCCCCCGAGGTGGTGGCACACAGGAGGAGGAGGAGGAGGAGGAGGAGGGTGTCCTCACCTGCCAGAAGCACAGGTGGCTGTCCGAGTTGGAGTAGGTGGCCAGGTAGCGGCCGTCGGGGGCGAAGGCCACGGCCGTGATGGGTCCCTTGTGGCCGTGGATGGTCTGGGAACAGCACACACCACAGCAGTGAGGGGCAGGCCGCCCCAGAGAGCTCCTCTCCCCCAGCAGCACCCCAAAAAGGCCCCAAAAACCCAAGTTCTCCTGGAACACCCCACCCCACTGGATCAGCACCAGCAGAACCCCACCAGCAGCCCCCGTGACCATCCCCGGGTGTGCACCTGCAATGAGCCTGATCTATTAAGAACCCATTAAGGTATTAATTTATTCCTGGTGGAAAAGGTGAGTGAACCCCAAATGTCTCTGTTTAATGGGATCCCCACAGTTAATTAGTTAGCCCCATCCCGCTCTTTAGCACTTAACAAGCACGGAACACTTGTCAATAAAAGATGTTTTGGTGAGACAAAGGTTGAAATCAATAGGAGCAGCACACTTGTTGCTCTTTTTTACTCCTGGAATCCGTTCCAAGAAGCACAAATCCTTGAGGGAATCCAGCTGCTTTGTTATTTAAAGGCAGTGCTTCTCTAATTGATGCTAATCCTCCCCAGCCAGGATTTCTGTGCTCTTAGCAAAGGCAGACCACAGCAGGCGCTCGGGCACACAGGGTGGGACACCAGCTTGGAAACGTCCTCACTGTCCCCAAGGATGGGGCAGCTGCTCCCAGCTCCCCTCTGCGAGGGCCTGAAGGGGAAGGGCACCTGCCCCATCACCCCATCACCCCATCACCCCACAACCCAGTTCCCAGCCCAGAGCTGGGGACAGTCTCCACTGAACTGCACAAGCCCCTAAAGGTGATGTAAAAACCCACTCTGGATCAGTAAGTGCAGCAAAATGCCAGATTTCCAAAGAAATCCCCGTGTTTGAAGCAATGCAAGGGAAAGCTCTGCAAACCCACGCCGGTTCCAGCACCTCTAATCATCTGATTTAATAAACAAACCAGTGGAAATCCCTCCCTGTGCTATCTGGCCCATCCAGCTGAGGCTGCACTCAGGAATTGCCTTTTCTCTGGATTTCAGGGGGTGCTTTCCAGGGACAGCTCTGCTGGAAGTGCAGGTGTGGGCTGCAGGTTTTTAAAGCCCTGCTTTCAAGAGCAGCATCTTCTCCTCTGTCATTAATTAAGCCAGGCCACGATTCATTCCAAATGGAATATTAAATCCTTTTCTGCCTTCCACATAAATCAAACTTTGCCAAGGCATCCAGGACTGAAAGAAAATCAGCCCTGCACAATCCAATTAATGCTGGGATTGCTGGGATTTTAATTCTGGAAGGACCCAGGACCAAACATTATTGATTCCAGCCCAGGCTTAAAAGTAGTTTTTGCTTTGAAATAAACCCAAAATAACTTCTGTTTCTCTTTAATCTTCCGGTGCAAATGACCCAGGTTTTAGGTACAAAAATTACATGTATTTCTGAAATGCAGCTCTAAATATTTATGATGAATCCCAAGATTTAATCAATAAAAATGGAATATTTCAGAGTCTCCCCTTATAGACCCAAATATGGTCGTAAAGGAAAAGAAGATAATTAAAGAACCTGTACTGAGGAATTAATTGGGGGATTTTGGGCCAGATTCGGGTACTCAGCAAGAATTCACCTGGGAAAAGATTAATATTTTCCCATCAACTATCAGGTATCCTAAAATTCAGTTACCTGCCATCTCTCTCTCCAGTCTCATTTTAGTGTTTAATCTGATATAAAATAGCATTTATAGCATCAGTATTTTCCTGTGTTACTGCACCTTTAAGTGCAGGATTTTTACCTCTGTGTTAATAATTAGGAATCTTACGCAAAATATTAAGAATTTGGTTGGAATGTAATATTATCTTAGTGTTTAATTGGGCAAACAGAGCTTGTGCTCAACGATACCTTAATCCTGTTGCCTAATCCTTTGACATTGCTATGAATTATTGTTGTAACTGTTACTCCAAGGGTTGATTTTGGGATAAAAATTGCCATTTGTGCCTAATTCGGGCCGTGGCCGTGGGGCTCGGGGCTGGGCAAACAAAGGGCACATTTCCAGGTGGAGCTGCTGCCCTCAGAACTGTTTCCAATTCCCTGAGAAGCATCAATTATCTTTATCAAATCCCAGATCTCATCTCAGCCCCGATCAAGATGCAGGACTGCCAGAGCCGGGAGAAGCTGGGAAGGAGGAAGGAGGGGATCAATAGTCATCATGGGATTGTGATGGAAGGTGCTGAGGGAAGCTCCACCTTCTTTTTGGGGAGCTGCTGAGTTTAACCTCTGCCTCACCTGGGACAGGAGCGCCGCACAACCTGCTTTAATCTTTAATTTTTAAATCTTTAAAATAAAATCACAGAGCCACCCAGGGAATGGCCCTGGGGATGGAGCTGAGAACTGGCACGGCCCTGGAGCCCCGGCTGGGAGAGCCACGCTCAGCCCCAGGGACAGGGGCAGGGACAGGGACAGGGACAGGGACAGGGGCAGGGACAGGGACAGGGAAAGGGACAGGAACAGGGACAGGGACAGGGACAGGGACAGGGGACAGGGACAGGGAAAGGGACAGGAACAGGGACAGGGAAAGGGGCAGGGACAGGGACAGGGACAGGGAAAGGCAGCCGTGATTTGGCTGTGCAATGGCAGGCAGTGCCCCAGGGTAAAACACCAGGATAAAACCACACATGAACCTTGCGGGGCACCTGGAGCCCCCCCTGGGTGAGGGCACTGCACATCTGCCAGGGGCTGCTCCATCCAGCGGGGAGAGCCTGGCACACAGCCCTGAGCCCCCTGCACCCCAAAGAACCTGCCATAAACCCACTGCTCCATCCAGCGGGGAGAGCCTGGCACACAGCCCTGAGCCCCCTGCACCCCAAAGAACCTGCCATAAACCCACTGCTCCATCCAGCGGGGAGAGCCTGGCACACAGCCCTGAGCCCCCTGCACCCCAAAGAACCTGCCACAAACCCACTGCTCCATCCAGCGGGGAGAGCCTGGCACACAGCCCTGAGCCCCCTGCACCCCAAAGAACCTGCCACAAACCCACTGCTCCATCCAGCGGGGAGAGCCTGGCACACAGCCCTGAGCCCCCTGCACCCCAAAGAACCTGCCATAAACCCACTGCTGCTCCAGCCGGGAAAGCTCGGCACGGATTCCACAGCAAACACCACTGCTAGCTGTTCCCAAAACTGGAATGGAGTTCAGCCAGTTCTGAGGAATTCTTTGCTTCAGAATGGAACCCCTGTCATGTCTGAGGGGGAACGGGTGAGGGGAACATGGAGGGGAATGTGTGAGGGGAAGATGGAGGGGAATGTGTGAGGGGAACATGGAGGGGAATGTGTGAGGGGAACATGGAGGGGAATGTGTGAGGGGAACATGAAGGGGAATATGTGAGGGGAAGATGGAGGGGAATGTGTGAGGGGAACATGGAGGGGAATGTGTGAGGGGAACACGGAGGGGAATGAGTGAGGGGAATATGGAGTGGGAACATGGAGGGGAATGTGTGAGGGGAACATGGAGGGGAAAGTGTGAGGGGGAATGTGTGAGGGGAACATGGAGGGGAATGTGTGAGGGGAACATGGAGGGGAATGTGTGAGGGGAACATGGAGGGGAATGTGTGAGGGGAAGATGGAGGGGAATGTGTGAGGGGAAATGTGTGAGGGGAACATGGAGGAGAATGTGTGAGGGGAATATGGAGTGGGAACATGGAGGGGAATGTGTGAGGGGAACATGGAGGGGAATGTGTGAGGGGAAATGTGTGAGGGGAACATGGAGGGGAATGTGTGAGGGGAACATGGAGGGGAATGTGTGAGGGGAACATGGAGGGGAATGTGTGAGGGGAAATGTGTGAGGGGAACATGGAGGGGAATGTGTGAGGGGAACATGGAGGGGAATGTGTGAGGGGAAGATGGAGGGGAATGTGTGAGGGGAAATGTGTGAGGGGAACATGGAGGAGAATGTGTGAGGGGAATATGGAGTGGGAACATGGAGGGGAATGTGTGAGGGGAAGATGGAGGGGAATGTGTGAGGGGAAGATGGAGGAGGAGTGAGGGGAAGGTAGAGGTGAATGGCTGAGGGGAAATATGGAGCGGGAATGTGTGAGGGGAGCATGGAGGGGAATGTGTGAGGGGAATATGGAGGGGAATGAGTGAGGGGAAGATAGAGGTGAATGGGTGAGAGGAAATATGGAGCGGGAAGGTGTGAGGGGGAATGTGTGAGAGGAAACATGGAAGAGCAATGAGTGAGGGCAAATATAGAGGGGGAATATGTGAGGGGAAATATGGAGGGGAATGAGTGAGGGGAAATATGAGGGAGCAATGAGTGAGGGTGAATATGGAGCGGGAATGTATGAGGGGAAATACGGAAGAGGAATCAGTGAGGGGGAGTATAGAGCAGGAATGTGTGAGGAGGAATGTGTGAGGGGAAATATGGAGGAGGAATGAGTGGGGGAGAATCTGGAGAGGGAATATGTGAGGGGAAATAGGTGAGGGGGAATATGGAGGGGGAATATGGAGCAGGAATGTGTGAGGGGGAATGTGTGAGGAGGAATATGGAGGGGAATATGGAGGGCTGCTGCTGCTGCTGTGTGGGACAGCACATGAGCACAGGGATTCTCCTCGGAACGGGGACAGAAGCCGTGGCTGAGGACGGGCTGGCTCCCGGAGGCAGGGAGCAGGGCATTTATTGGGGTGCCATGGAGACGGGTGAGCAGCCGTGGGCAGCGAGCGGTGGGGTCAGCAGCTCTGCTGTGGGAGCCATCAGCAGCCAGCCACGCTGGGGCACACATCAGTCCCAGCACGGCGAGGGCACTGCCAGCCCCAGCAGCCCCACGGAGCCACATCGCAACAGCAGCAGCACCCCGAGAGGGTTAACGGGGTCATGTCATGGCAGAGGAGAGAGAACCTGCTTTTGATGTGGAGCTATGGAGAAAGAGATTCAGTGTTTGCATTTGGAATAGTCTGAATACAGTCTACTAACATAGTAAATTTTACTGAGGGGAAAGCCCATCCTAGACAAATGCTGGTTTAATTTTTATTAAAAAGGGGGATTTTTGATACCCATCATCCTATTGATCACTCCAAGTAATTTCTCAGTCAGTTCCTACAACCACCTTTCTCAAAAAAATTAAAATTACCTGGAAGGGGGAAAAAAACTAAACCCAAAATGCTTTTTAGGATCCCAAAACCCCTCACAGGAAAGAAAATTAAAAACCTGAGCTTTTCTCTGATGGCACAGCTTTTTCAGCTGCACCGTCCTAAAGTTATTCCATGTTTTTGAGCAGCCAGAAAAATCTGCAGTTGTGAGAAATTACGTATAAAATCGGACTTGGAGGCAGGAACCTGTATCCAATAGATGGTACTGCCCCATAGTAATTGATCTGGAAAATTTTTGTATCTCACTCATAATAATTAAACCTGAAAAGGACCTAATTATCCTGGGAGTCCATTTGGTCACCCGCAGCACTATTTTTCATGGTTAATGTGGAAGACTATTTAGAAAAGTAAGGAACTTCTGAATATTGCACTTCTGAACTTCTGAATTTACAGCACAGAGTAACTAATTCCAAATTTCAGGGGACTGTCAGCCCAGGAGAGACAACCCTGGGGCGAACCCGGTGGCACCCGCGCGGTGCCAGGGAGCGCGGCCAGCAGCGCTCCTCGACTGGGCTGCTGATCCCTGGTGCTGTCCCGGGCACCCAGCAGCAGCAGCAGCAGCGATGCCCCAGCCCCTGCTCACCTGGCACTTGCCCGTGCGGATGTCGTAGAGGGCCACGGAGCCGTGGCGCGCGCCCACGGCGACGCGGTGGCTGCGCTCGTAGTAGCTCACCATGTAGAACCTGGGGGGCAGCACAGCGGGCAGTGAGGCTGGCACGGCAGGCTCAGAGCTGGTTTACAGCCCTGCTCGCTGCCCTGGAACACCTGGCACTCCACAGAAACAGCTGAGGGTGGGTGTGATCCATGGAACCTGAGCAGATTTGTCCAGCAGGTTTATTTATGGCATGGGGGTACCCTCCCTGTGCTGGAACAGCTCAGTAA
The DNA here is from genome assembly GCF_036417665.1 of Passer domesticus. Classification (NCBI taxonomy): domain Eukaryota; kingdom Metazoa; phylum Chordata; class Aves; order Passeriformes; family Passeridae; genus Passer; species Passer domesticus. The sequence goes on from NC_087511.1 coordinate 47,193,937, forward strand.
AGCTGGTTAGGTGCCCATCCAACACCCTGCGTGACTGAGGGCATTTCCCCGTGGAAATCAGACAGAAAGGAAGGGAAGTGGAAGGAGAAATAAGCAAACTCATCAATTTTTGATGGGCGTAAAGAAAGAGGGAAATTCGCCATCACACACTCCAATAACACCCTTGGGGTAAAGGCTGCAATAGTCCTGAACACCCAGTCTGACCATATGGAATTCCAACAGCTGCAAAATCCCAGGAATTTCAACACTTTGAAAGCCAAAGACACTAAATGCTAACTGCAAACTCAAATCCTTGGGGATATCACTGTGCCTCATCACAGGAGAGCAGACCTGTGGAAGTGCCAGCTGCATTCTGAATTACGTTGGAATTTTGCAGCTAGATTTTCCTCTGCCAAAATGCACCAGAAGAAACACCTGGAACCAGTCTCAAACTGTATTGCTGAGCATGTTTAGGGCTTCAAAGAAGCCATCCTTCAGCCTTCTCTCCGGGTTCCTGGGGATTCCCAGTGCCATAGCAACTGCTCACACGCAGGTACGAGACATGCATGGATGGCAGCTGGGAGGAAAAGCAGGATGGAACACGGGGAGAAACCAATGAAGAACAGAAGAGAAGGAGGAAAAGCCCCAGTTTTTGTGCAGGGAAAAGGGAAACGCAGCTCAGCTGCAGCTTGGCAGGGCGGGGTGTCCCTCCCTGAGGCGCTGACCGTCCTTCCCTCAGCCTGCTCTTCCCGTGGTCCAAGGGTTTGGCCACATGTGCACAGGTCCAGGGCAGCACTGGAACACTGGGAACACTGGGACACACAGTGGGGTGTCCCCAGAGATCTCCCCATCTGCTCTGGCCTGGTGGCAATTCCCCGTGGGCCCCGCTGGTGCTGGATCATTTTTACACTGGCTATAACCAGGAAATATTACCAGCAATTGCAGAGAATTTTAAACTCCTGGACTGCTATAAATATACACAGGAATAGGGAGATGGGGCACCAATTCCCATTTATCCTTGCCTTTATGTTTTAAGGAAAGCCACTTAAAGCACCAGGAAGGAGGAAGATCATCTCCATCAGTATCCAGCCTGGCAATAGGATAATTGTTCTTTCCGTGAAACTATTCAATATTTTAATAGGTTATTAAATTAAAATGTAATGGCTGACAGGTGATTATTACAATTTATTGGCTGGACCAGTTTAAGAGGATGACTGGGATATTTATTCACATTTAAAGATACTGGAAATGTCCCCATTTATAAATCACCTTTCACTCTTTGTTGTGTCACCTAAAAGACTTTCACCCTTAATTAGGAAATACATCCTGCTGGTGATCCCATCATTTACTTCACAGGATCCCCAGAGGAAGAGCTCACCTGCAGATGGCTGGAAAACATTCCTGAAGACCCTTTTTCTTAACCAAAGATCCTTCCAGGCAGTACATGATGATGTCCATCACCTTGAGAACAAAAATCACCGTTCAGTTGACGATCTGTGTGTACGCTCTATAATTCAAGCTGTGAAGATCATCCCATTCCAAGCCCTGCACTTTCCAGCAGATCAGGTTGGCCCAAGCTGCGTCCACCCTGGCTTTGACCTTTAGGATGTTTTTCCCAACAGCACGATTTATTTAATGCAATTTTAGAGTGTAAGAAATTGGTATTTCTCCCCTCCCAAAGCCCACAGGGAAGCTCCTGAGCGGAGGCAGCAGCTCAGGCCTCACCTCCACCAGCAGGTCCACCACGTCGGCGGGCATCTTGTCGATGAGGATCTCGATGACGCGCAGGATCTCGCCCTTGGCGCGGGCCAGCGTGCTGGTGTGGATGTTCTGCTGCGACTGCGTGTTGGCCGCCAGCGCCGTGTGCCTGTGCACCTGGGGGGCAGGGGCCGGCTGCGGAGAGGCTCGGGGGCGGCCAGGCTGGGCCTGGAGCCAGCAGTGCCTCGAGGGCAGCTGAGCCCTGGAGCCAGCATTGCCAACAGGGCACCGCTGAGCCCCTGGAGCCAGCGCTGTCTCTGACCCCTGAACCCAGCACCACCGAGCCCCTGGAGCCAGCACTGTCTCTGACCCCTGAACCCAGCACCACTGAGCCCCTGGAGCCAGCACTGCCGCCAGGTCAGCTGAGCCCCTGGAGCCAGCATTGCCAACAGGGCACCACTGAGCCCCTGGAGCCAGCACTGTCTCTGACCCCTGAACCCAGCACTGCTGAGCCCCTAAACCCTGCACTGCTGAGCCCCTGGAGCCAGCACTGCTGAGCCCTGATCCCAGCACTGCTGAGCCCTGAACCCAGCACTGCTGAGCCCCTGGAGCCAGCACTGCTGAGCCCCTGAACCCTGCACTGCTGAGCCCTGATCCCAGCACTGCTGAGCCCTGATCCCAGCACTGCTGAGCCCTGAACCCTGCACTGCTGAGCCCTGATCCCAGCACTGCTGAGCCCTGATCCCAGCACTGCTGAGCCCTGAACCCAGCACTGCTGAGCCCTGCACCCCGCACACCCCCCGGGCACCGCTGAGCCCTGCACCCCGTACACCTCCCGGGCACCTCTGAGCCCTGCACCCCGCACACCTCCCGGGCACCTCTGAGCCCTGCACCCCGCACACCTCCCGGGCACCTCTGAGCCCTGCACCCCGCACACCTCCCGGGCACTGCTGAGCCCTGCACCCCGCACACCTCCCGGGCACTGCTGAGCCCTGCACCCCGCACACCTCCCGGGCACTGCTGAGCCCTGCACCCCGCACACCTCCCGGGCACTGCTGAGCCCTGCACCCCGCACACCTCCCGGGCACCTCTGACCCCTGCACCCCGCACACCTCCCGGGCACCTCTGAGCCCTGCACCCCGCACACCTCCCGGGCACTGCTGAGCCCTGCACACCTCCCGGGCACCTCTGACCCCTGCACCCCGCACACCTCCCGGGCACTGCTGAGCCCTGCACCCCGCACACCTCCCGGGCCCCGCCGGGCCCCGTCCCCCGGCTCAGCCGGGGCCATACCCCGCACACAGCGCGCTCCCCGCCCGGCCCGGCCCGGGAAGAGCTCCCGAGCCCCCGGCGGGCTCTCACCTCCTTGGCGATGGTGGTGATGAAGGCGGGCGGGCGGGCCGTGGCGATGAGCGACAGCGCGTGGCGAGCCGAGCGCGCCGAGTCGGCCGCCGGGCTCAGGGGCAGCCCCATTGTGATGCTAAACGGGAGGCACACAAAGGCAGGCACAAAGGAGAGCGGCGTTAGAAATATAGAGTGAAAAGATTAGAACCAGCTTATAATGTCACTTCAAGGTCACCGGGAGCACTCCGGCAGTTCCAATATAATGGACTCCCAACAAAGAGCAGTGATTAGGAGTCAGGGTGTTCCAGCATCAACCCCAAATCGAATAATTAACCATGAAGATTGAAAACAGTAAGTGCATCTGTCCAAAGTGGGCAAAAGGCCTTGTTAACAAATTATCTGTATGTGCTGAATACATATCACCCCACGGAGGCCCGGAGCGTCCTGCCAAGGATTTATGGGTTGGGCTTTTACAGTATTTTAAACACAGCCTGAAAAATCCCCTGGCCAGGGTAATTCTCCTTAATTCAAGGCTTTTACTTGCTGTGACAAGATAAAAGCAAAAAGCAATAAGGTGCTAAGTACCCAGTAAATGCAAAAATAAAATTTCTACGTGCCCTGCACATTATCCAAAAATGTGCAAAATGGAATCACAGGCTGGTTTGGGTTGGAAGGGGTTTTAAGGGTAAGCTGTTCCACCCCCTGCCATGGGCAGGGACACCTTCCACTCTCCCAGACTGCTCCCAGCCCTGTCCAACCCGGCCCTGAACACTTCCAGGGATGGGGCAGCCACGTATTTTTCTGGATCACCTGTGGAAGGGGTTCCTCCCTCTCCCCCGTGCTCTCTGACTGATATTTTGGGAAGAGAACAGCAGGAGTTTATAATCCCAACCAGTTCATTTTCCTTCCCCATCACTGTGCAAATTAAAACTCCCAAATGTGAAACCAAGTAAAGCCTCTCTCCCTTTCTGAAGTGTCACACCAGCAGTGTTTTCCCCTACAGAAGCTTGGCAAAGTGTGCATTTCCCTGGAAAGCAACAGGCTTTCAGTGAATTCCTTCCCCGGGAGGATGTGACAGGGAGGGGAGAGCCAGCCCTGCCAGGACAACAGCACCCAGACCATCCCAGCCCACCTTCCACCAGGTCAGAGTGCTCCAAGGCACAGACAGAAATGCAAGGATTACCCTAAAGTGATTTGCTCATCTGGCTGTGGCTGCCCCATCCCTGGAATTGTTTCAGACCAGGCTGGATGGGACTCCTGGACAATGGAAGGTGTCCCAGTCCATGGCAGGGGGGAATGGGATGATCCTAAAATACCCCCAACCCAAACCTCTCCCTGTGTGTAGCTTAACTCAGAATGCAAAAACACAGCCAAAAATGATTCCTATCATCATCCCAGCCAAGACATCAAAGCCTCAGAATGCTGGGAAAACACTCTTGATCCTCACAAGTGAGCAGCTTCCCTTGGCACTTCGGGAGCCAGGACGAGCCAAGGAGTTCCAAGCACCCGAGCTGTGCCTAACAGCTCGGACAGTCCCTTGATTCAGCAGGGAAAAAAGAAACCCACTCGTTTTCCTGGTCAATAAATGTGATTTCTCCTTTTCTATCTAAAAGCAGAAGCTTGACATAAAAGCTCTTTAATAAAACCTGGGGGAGAGGCGCTGGCAGCTGTGTGCCGTTATTGTGTCCACGGCAAATCCGGCACAAAGCGGGAGCTCAGCGGGGCTCCGGCAGGGTGAGAGCCACACTTAACCCCTGCACACATTGCTGCTCCATTTCTTTCCATCTCCCTCCACCCTGGATCTGTCAGCAATGTACCAGGCCGTTTTCAATCTAAATCTTGTTATGGATTAATAAGCGAACGCTTTCGCGCTTATTATGCAATTTATCATGAGGAAAATTGGGCCGGGCTCCTCAAGGCTCCACGCTGATCCCTTCATTTGTTCCCTGCTCTTTGGAGGGAGAGCCAGACTAATCTTCCTGACAGCTAAGGGTGGAATCACACGAGCAGAAGGACTCGCTGAAGAGCCGTGCTCACTTGGATGCTGGAAGTCAGTATTTACATAGAACAGAGCTTAGGAGGGGCTCTGGGAAGGGACAAGGTGCTGCTGCCTCCTGTCACACTACAGGGCAGAACTGCACTCACACAAAAAACAATGGTAATCCAATTTGTCCAACACAGCGCGAGGATTCATTCTTTGTACCTTGAGGAAATTAAAACATATAAAATGGGTAACGTCTACCTTAGAATAACGTCAGAAGTGACTGACCTCCTCAAGAGTGATGGATGTGGAAAGGTGCCATTCAAATTCTGTGCTTGCCAACAAATATTTCATGGAATCGTGGCAAGGTGTGGGTTGAAAGGAACCTTAGGGATGCCTCACGCTTTGTCCAGCCTGGCCCTGGACACTGCTGATGGGCAGCCACAGTTCCTGTGGGAATTCCATTCCCCCCTTTCCAGCACCCAGCTGTCCCTGCCCTCCACCCCAGGGCCGCTCCTCGCCCCTCTCCCTCGTCCCCCCTGCCAGGGCTGGCACGGCCGTGGCACCCACTTGGCCAGCTGCTTCTCGGCGTCGGCGCAGAGCTCCAGCAGCCCCATGAGCACGGCCGACACGTCCATGTAGGGCTCCCAGACGGTGAAGCCGCGGCCGATGAGGTCGATGGCGGTGCGGCGCACGGTGCTGTGCGCCGGCAGCCGCGCGCTGGGCGGCTGCAGCAGCAGGAACGTCAGCGCCTTGCCTGGGGGACAGTGAGAGCAGCTGCCACGGGGCCCCACACACCCCCAGGGCCACCCCTGCCCCGTGCCCAGAGCCACCCAACCCGCCCCAGTGCCTCGCTGGCTCCCAGATCTGCACAGCAAGTGCAGTCTGGGGGGAAACGGAAGTGGACATGCCCCAATATCTCTGAGGCTTAAAGGGAGAGAAACACCCCAAATGACTTCACCAATCCTGACCCTCCATCCCGGCTCTGCACATTTTGGAAATGCTTATGAATATTGTATTTAACAGTTGCAATGAAAGCAATTGCACGTAAGTGGAGGAGGGCTGAGGCAAGCGGCCCGCCGGTAATTTATCGTTATCTCCCCATCGTTATTTATTACCCCTCAATACTGCTTCTTGTGGTAAAGATAATTGCTGATTTTATCGGGTTTTGCTTCAACTGTCCTCAACAAGTTGCTTGTTTTGTTTATTAAACAAGCCTCCTGCTGTTTGCAGGACTGAGTTTTTCCAGTTGATTCACACCAACCAACCCCGATCTGGGAGAAGCAGCCCCCAAAGTTCCTTCCTGTCACCTGCCTGTGTCCCAGACCCTTTTAAAAGGTGCCCCCTCAGGCAGTGCTGCCCTGGGATGCCCCCGTGCCCTCAGCAGCTGCAGCTGGCAGCAGCACAGCAGCCCTGACCCGAAGGTGCCAGGGCTGCCCAGCTTTGTTTAAAGCTCTGCCCGGCTCCAGCGAAGGAATGAATATTGACAAAAACATCCCGCGCTAATGAGCTGTTCGTTAGGGCAATAAACATGTCACATTAGAGTCGGGCAGACGAGGTAATTAGCCCTGGAAAGGCTCACACAGCACGGCCAGACCCCGGATGTGCTGCTGCCCTTTGGTGTTCACACAAAAATGCAGTGGTGGGACAACTCCTCAGGCAGCCCATTCCCACCCCAAGTGGTATTAAAGCAGAATTTCATTCCAGGTGTTTCATTCTGCATTGGCACATTTGCTCCTTCCGTCACTTTATGAACCCAAATGCTAATATTTATCACTTATTGTCACTGCACAGAAGCCCCTGCATTCCCAAAATGTCTTGCCTTGCTGTGGAATCTCTCTGAGCACACGGCTCCAGGCAGCCTTGTTATCCCCAGTTTGCCAATGGATTTTAAAAATGAAATTATTTGCTCGGGAAAATCAATAGCCCAGGCAGGAACGAGACACTGAGAACTCTGATCAAGATCCAGCTAAACCCAAATGATGGACTCCACGAATAGGATTTAACTTGATTGTGACCCTTTCTAGATGATTTTTTTTTCCCTGATTGCTCAGAGAGACACAGAAATTTGGAGAGCTGGGTTAAAATTCCTTTCTGCTCCTGGCCCAGTGGCCAGGATTTTCACTCTATATCTTCTCTCAGCTATCAAGCCAAGATATTTTCAGGCCTAAATTAAAAATCACTTCTTTTTTGCATCATGATGATCAGATTTTTTTTCCCCAGTTACAATCAGCTCCCATCTGGAACTGCCCCAGGCCAGGCTGGACAAGCTTGGAGCACGCTGGGCCAGCAGCAGCCCCATCCCACCCCCCAGGCTGCTCCTTCCCAGGAAAAGGGAACGCAGAGAGGCAGCAGAGCTACTCACACGTGTGCCTGGCCAGGGAGTAGTTGGAGCCGGCGCTGGTGAGGCCGAAGCCCTCGGGGATCTGGCTGGAGCTGCGCGGCCGCGTCAGCAGCTTGGGCGGCTCGATCTCGGCGCCGAACTCGGCGCCGATGACGCCCAGCAGCACGATGGCCGTGGCCTGCTTGCGCCGCTCCTCGTAGGACGTGGACACCTTCTTGGGCTGGGCCAGCCCCGCCAGGCAGCCTGCAGGAGAGCCCAGAGCTCTGTCAGTGATGGCACGGCAAATGAACGGCGGCGTCGCGGCATCGACGGCGCCGACCGCGTCCTTGGGGACACCGCGGTGTCCAGGGGTGGACAGGATTCCATTCACCTCTAAAACCTCAAAATATGCCTTCAAAACCTGCTAAGAACATCACCAATTGCCAATGGCATTGTGGCATCAACGGCGCCGACCGCGTCCTTGGGGACACCGGGGTGTCCAGGCATGGACAGGATTCCATTCACCTCTAAAAACCTCAAAAAAAGTCAAATATTCCTTCAAAACCTGCTAAGAACCTGCCAAGAACCTGACAAGAAGATCACCAGTGTTCTTCTTCCTTCAAAACCTGCCAAGAACATCACCAACTGCCAATGGCATCAATGGCATCAACCGTGTCCTTGGGGACACCGCGGTGTCCAGGCATGGATGGGATTCCATTCACCTCTAAAAACCTCAAAAAAAGTCAAATATTCCTTCAAAACCGGCCAAGAACCTGCCAAGAACATCACCAATTGCCAACGGCATCAATGGCATCGACCGCGTCCTTGGGGACACCGTGGTGTCCAGGCATGGACAGGATTCCATTCACCTGTAAAACCTCAAAATATGTCTTCAAAACCTGCCAAGAACATCACCAATGTTCTCTTTCTTCCTTCAAAACCTGCCAAGAGCATTGCCAATCTTCTTCTTCCTTCAAAACCTGCCAAGAACATCACCAATTGCCAATGGCATCAATGGCATCAACCGTGTCCTTGGGGACACCGCGGTGTCCAGGCATGGATGGGATTCCATTCACCTCTAAAAACCTCAAAAAAAGTCAAATATCCCTTCAAAACCTGCCAAGAACTCATGGGGAAAAAAAGTCACCCTAATTTCCAGGTTTGTTTGCTCAGTCACAGCAGATCCATGGAATTCCATGTTTACCTATGGATTTCTGGGTTGCTTCTCACTCACTTTAAATTGACAGCTTCTAATTTTTATTGTTTTTAAAAGAAGGATTTTTTTCAGGATAAGTTCTTTGCATTTTGATATAGGATCCATCACCACTTCCTATTAAATGTTAGGATATTTAAATTTATTGGATTAACGAGGGGTGGATTAATGAAGCGCAGGGGGTGTCTCTGTTAATGACACCCACGGGCCTCCACAGCAAAAAAAAGGAATTTAACCAAATTTTAGGAGCCGTGGCCAGGCAACCCCGCCAGCCAAAAGGGAGAGAAAAACAAGAGAAAGCTGAACAATGGGAAGGGAGGGGAAAAAAAAAGGGAAAAAAATCGATAGCAACTGCCTTTGGAGGAAGCAGGATGCACAGGGGCTGGAACAAAGCAGGGCAGAGCAGCTGGAGGTGGCCAGGAGCCGTTTGTGTGACAGGCCAGCCCTGTCCCAGCCCTCTGTGGGCCACCCCAGCCCTCTGTGTGACACCCCAGCCCTGTCCCAGCCCTCTGTGTGACACCCCAGCCCTGTGCCAGCCCGTGCTGGGGCTCAGCACCATCCAGCCTGGCTTTGGGCACTTCCAGGGAATTCTCAAGCTCTCTGGGCAACAGGATCTGCATCAAGAGGGTTTCATTTCCAGGGTATCAACCTGGAATGTCAAAAATAAAATCTACCTTGCTCCACTGCTGTCCCCCAGGAAAGCTCCCTGGGCTGGGCTGGGCTTCTTGTTAACCCCACAAGGAATTCCCACCTCTGCATGGGGAAAAACCTGCTTAAACACAGGGGGATAAAAGCTCCTTAATGGGTGATTTTAGGGTTTTAATTACGAGGGGAAGCCCCAAATTAAGGGAATGAAGTGTCCAGGCAGAATTTCCCCTGGAACAACACCTGGAAGAGGAGCCCTGTCACGTGGCCAGGGCAATTTGGGATTTTGTCCCCCTTTAATCACAGCCTGGGCTGACACCCAGATCCATTTTCCTGACAGGACCCTTGATCACAGGCAGAAAATTGATAACCTCCAGCAGCTCTGGGTGCAGAACACAAGCTGTGGGGCCAGCAAGGACAAAACCAGGGGGGTTCAGCTGGGACAACCCCAGCTGCACACAAACCAACCCTCAGAAGGTCCATCCAGCAGAGCCCAGGGGAGCTGCAGCAGGGCGGGCAGGGGCAAAAATGCCCAAATTCCCGTGGTTTGCAGGCTGGGGAGATGGTGGAGCACAGGCAGGGCTCAGGCTGCAGTTAACACCACGAGCACGTGGCTGCCCAGCTCCCCTTAATTGGCTTTGCACAAAAATTAATTTCAGCCCAGCTCTGAATAAAAGGATTAAAGGCTGAGTGGGGTCTGCAGGTAATCTGGCAGAGGAATGGAGGGTGTGGGTGAAGGGGGGCTGCAGGAGCTGGGCACAGAGCCAGGAGCCCACCCCAAAATCAAGCTGACCCACAAAATCCCTGGAGAATCCTACACAGCACTTCCAGCAGGCTCAGCTCTGGGATTTATCCATATAAATAACCCTGGAAATACAGAAATACTGCAAACAGAGATCCCACGTGGATAAATTAACACACAGAGAGAGCTGTGAGGATTCTCTGCAGATAAATGAAAATATTGCCCGGTGACAGTGCCCACAAGGGAAATGCAGGAGAATGTTTAATAAATCCTGGGGTTGCTGCAAGGCTGGGCATTGCTGGGGGCACAGCGCCCTCTGCCAGCCCCACTGGAGGGAGCAGCACGGAATTCCTGCCTGGAAAGAGAATTTTGGGGATTTCTCCCTCACAGCCCATCCCCTGTGATGTCTGCCATCGAAATTCAGTGCCAGTTACCCACTTCTAACAACAAACAGCATCATTGCTCTGGAGTATCTGCAGCTCTAAATCGGGAATAATTTCACAGCAGAGCTCTTGAAGTGCTGGGAGCTGTCATGCATTGGAAATTACAACTTAATTCCTTTAATTGCAGGTAGAAGATGTGCTTTTCCACACAAAATGAGTATTTTTGCAGCCATTCCCGGCTGGAATTTTCTGCTCCCTTTTAGGAGGGAATATCTCATTGTGCTGCAGCATGTGGGAACACAAAATGGGTGAGGATGCTGCAGGCTTTTCCAGGGAAATAGGCAGAGACAAAATGGATCCTGTGCTGCTCACATGGGGAATATCAGGCACCTTTTATCCAGCTTTTAAAGCTCTGGGCCCACCCAGCAAAATCCCCCTCAGAAGGGACATTTAGGGGATGAGAATCTAATTTTTTAATGAGTTTATTGTGGAACCAAAATCAGAAATTCTACAAATTACACAATTCAAATAAGCCAATTAATCAAATTCCCAAATTCTGAGCCCTGGAGCCAGGAGAATTTATGCCCAAGTGGGAAAAAACCCTGCTGTCCATGTGTGAATTATTAAAACCAAACATTTGGTCTATTTTTAGTTACCCAAAAAAACCTTTTAAACTAATTAAAAGGAGATTTGAGGACAGACCGGATTTCCTAAATAACTCCTGAAATGTTTAAGAGTGGAGTGTGTGAAGGATTTTCACCGAAATTGTTTCCCTTCCCTAAGTTCTGAGGTGCAAATGATCCTTTTAAGAAAGGACCTCAATAATGCCAAGCTGGAAAAGATCCTATTGAGCAGCACACCAACAATCCCACCAAATGCTGGTCCACCAGAGAAAGAAACTGAGGTGAAGCCGTCTCAAAATCCTTATTTTCCCCTCTTTTCTCCTCAGTGTACCCCACTGAAGCCAAAATTCAGGATGCAGCCCCCTTGAACCAGCAGAATAAAAGGTTTAGGGAACAGTTGTGAAGAATCTCTGAAGGACTGCTGCAGGCTGTGGGCAGCTTTGAGAGCTGAGCAGTGCAATGGAGGCACGTTAATTATCTGGCGGTGTTAATGAGCTGAGAGCTCACCTGCTGCGATGTCATCGTCCACCAGGTCGGGCTCCTCCTCCTGCACTTTGGCTTCTGCTCCCGAGGGCTCCGGGGTGGCACTGGCACTCTGCAGGCCTTCTGTGGTCACCCCAGCTGCAGGACAAGCCCAGGATCAGCCACTGGGGACAGTCCCCTCTGGGTGCAGCAGCCAAACCCCATCCCACTCCTCCACGTCCTGCTTTGGTCCTGCTCACCCCCATCCAGAAACAGCCACATCTGGTTTTTGTTTGGCTTTTCAGGTGTCCCAGGCACATCCTGGGCTGGTGGGAGGTGTCCCTGCCCGTTCCAGCCCAGAGCACTCAGGAGAAACATCAAATCCCTTCCATTTTCTGCTGCCACACCTCAGGTTTTCCCTTCAAAAGCAAACCACAGTTCACCCAAACCAAGAGAATTTCAGGAACAGAAGGCCCCACAGGTGATTTCTGGGCAGAAAGCAGCCAGAATAAAGAATATTTCTGTATATTTCCTATGCTCCCCCCCTCTCCTAGCAGAATACATTTGTTATATCCCAAATAATTCTTATTCCCTTCAACTCCTCCAACTCTGTACCCTTAATTCTAAGAGTTTCAACCCTTACCATAAAAACCCAATCCCAATTGTTCCCAATCCCTTCCCAGGATGGATGACAGGAATGAGGGGTTCCCAATCCCTTCCCAGGATGACGACAGGAATGAGGGGTTCCCAATCCCTTTTCCCTGCATGGATGACTGGAATGAGGGTTCCCAATCCCTTTTCCCAGCATGGATGACTGGAATGAGGGGTTCCCAATCCCTTTCCCAGGCTGGATGACTGGAATGAGGGGTTCCCAATCCCTTTCCCAGGATGGATGACTGGAATGAGGGTTCCCAATCCCTTTTCCCAGCATGGATGACTGGAATGAGGGGTTCCCAATCCCTTTCCCAGGCTGGATGACTGGAATGAGGGTTCCCAATCCCTTTCCCAGGATGGATGACTGGAATGAGGGGTTCCCAATCCCTTTCCCAGGCTGGATGACTGGAATGAGGGGTTCCCAATCCCTTTCCCAGTATGGATGACTGGAATGAGGGGTTCCCAATCCCTTTTCCCAGTATGGATGACTGGAATGAGGGGTTCCCAATCCCTTTCCCAGTATGGATGACTGGAATGAGGGGTTCCCAATCCCTTTCCCAGGATGGATGACTGCAATGAGGGTTCCCAATCCCTTTCCCAGTATGGATGACTGGAATGAGGGGTTCCCAGGATGGATGACTGCAATGAGGGTTCCCAATCCCCTTCCCAGTATGGATGACTGGAATGAGGGGTTCCCAGGATGGATGACTGCAATGAGGGTTCCCAATCCCCTTCCCAGTATGGATGACTGCAATGAGGGGTTCCCAGGATGGATGACTGCAATGAGGGTTCCCAATCCCTTTCCCAGGATGGATGACTGGAATGAGGGTTCCCAATCCCTTTCCAGGATGGATGACTGCAATGAGGGGTTCCCAGCATGGATGACTGCAATGAGGGTTCCCAACCCCTTCCCCAGCATGGATGACTGGAACGTCGGGTTCCCAGCCCTTTCCCCCCCGGTTTCCCAGCTGAGGGGCAGCTCCTCACGGGAGATGACGCTGTCCATGCACTGGGGCAGGTAGGGGGCCCAGGTGTCGATGGTCTCCTTGCGGCCCGCCTGCTCGATCCTGCGCAGCTCCGCCAGCAGCAGCGCCTGCGCCGCCTCGCGCACCTGCAGGACACAGACACAGCCCTGGGGTCACGGCACACAGAGCCCCAGGGTCACGGCAGGGACACCAGCACAGCCCTGGGGTCACAGCAGGGCACCAGCACAGCCCCAGGGTCACAAACCACCAAGGTTTAGAGCCAATCCTGACAGGGTTAAACCAGGCTTTAACTGGAAGCTGTTCCAGCAGGACTCTTGTGGCACAATGAGTTGCGATGCGTTCAGTTTTAGCTTTGGTGTTTTCCAGATTCTGTAACTCTGAACTTCACATGAGGAGTTAACAAGTTCTCTTCAGAGTTCAGTGACATAAAACAATCCTTTTCCAGCCCCAGCACCAAGGACCGCTGCAGCTTCAGGCCCATAAAGTGCAAACAACAGGGAATTGAGGAGAGCAAACTGGGAGGATGGGACTGCACAACCTGGAGCTGGAATTGGACAATTGACCCCAATGTGGAAATGGACCAAAACTTAAAAAAGGATGAAAACTCATGACCTGGGGTCCAAGGTGTATCCATTGAGGCGTTTTAATAAATCCCTGCTTTACTCTGTGCAGGCTGCCTCTCAAGGCATCAGAGGGTCACAACCACACAGACTTCATGCTGTTCCTCACGGGGTTAAGCTGGGCTTTAACCACAAAACCCCCCCGAACCACAAACAACAAGAGCAGGCATTGACCTGGCTGTGCCTCCCGTGCAGGGGAACATGCAGCCCCGGCACAGCAGCACCCCAGCAGGCTGGGCTCACCTCCAGGCAGCGGTCCTGCCACCGGCGCGCCAGCATCTCCAGCAGCGGCGGCTGGAACTTCTCCAGCCCCAGCAGGTCGGGCAGCATCACGCAGTGCATGGCAGCCAGCTGGCTCCAGCCTGGAGGGGGCACAGGCAGTGAGAAAAACCCCAGCACAGCTCCTGCTCCCACTGCGAGGCACAGCAAACCCACCCCTCCGAGGGCCGCGCGCCCCTCGGGGTCCCGATGCAAACTGAGCCGAGCACGGTTTGCTGCTGGCTTTCTGTTCCACCTGAATCCTCATTTTTGTGACTCCTCTGCAGCTCTGTGTAGGTTAAAGCAGGAGAGAAGCACAGGGTTCAAATGCTACAGTGGGTAAAAATATCCCATATGTTGGAATCAACAGCAGAACTCAGATTTAAGTGGTGTGAAACTTGATTAAAAGCCAACAGCGAAGCCTAGCCCGGGTGCCCCGTGTTCAAAGAATTCCCTCAGAGATCAAACAAAAATAACAATGAGGAAGGATTTTGGCTGAAGTAAAGTAGAAAAGTGAGGAAGGAGTACCTTCGTTGACTAAGAAACAGGAATGGAAAGCAGAAGTGTCAGAGTGCCCAGATTCCGTGCTGGAAGCAGCAGCAACTTGCAGAGGAAAGGAGGAAGAAAAGAGAGAAAAAAAAGAGGGAAGTGAGGAGAGCAGCAGCAGAAAAGGGGTTAGTGTCACTGCAGAATGGAAACAACAACTGAAATATTCAACTTAAAAACAATACTCAGCTCCAAAATCATATTCAACTCAAAATAACAAAATAACATCCAACTGAATGAGAATTCCAGGTTTTCCAAGAAGGGAGAGGCAGACATGCAGCTGCAGAGGAACATGGAGACAGTGAGAGGAACTGGGATGTTTTGAAAAGACCAAAATACATCTAAATGAAGTGGTCTGAAATATGTTTTTAGGCAGGTGGCTTTGGTCTGACTTCACACTTGGCTGTAGGTTGGAAACCCAGGAATTTTGCTGCTTCTCCTTGTGCTTTTCCCATACTTCCATAGATATGGAAGTTGTACTATGCACCAAAGGCCCAAAAAATAAACCTGAATCAGCCCGAGCTGCCCCATCTGGCACTCCAAGATGTCCAGGAGGAATTCCCGAGCTCTGGCTGGAATTTAACTTCATTTAAATGGGTTTCACAGAAACTCTGGGATCATTCCCACAGAAACTCTGGGATCATTCCCACAGAAACTCTGGGATCATTCCCACAGAAACACTTTGGGATCATTCCCACAGAAACACTTTGGGATCATTCCCACAGAAACTCTGGGATCATTCCCACAGAAACACTTTGGGATCATTCCCACAGAAACTCTGGGATCATTCCCACAGAAACTCTGGGATCATTCCCACAGAAACACTTTGGGATCATTCCCACAGAAACACTTTGGGATCATTCCCACAGAAACACTTTGGGATCATTCCCACAGAAACACTTTGGGATCATTCCCACAGAAACTTTGGGATCATTCCCACAGAAACACTTTGGGATCATTCCCACAGAAACTCTGGGATCATTCCCACAGAAACACTTTGGGATCATTCACACAGAAACACTTTGGGATCATTCCCACAGAAACACTTTGGGATCATTCCCACAGAAACTCTGGGATCATTCCCATGGAATCACTTTGGGATCATTCCCACAGAAACACTTTGGGATCATTCCCACAGAAACTCTGGGATCATTCCCACAGAAACTCTGGGATCATTCCCACAGAAACTTTGGGATCATTCACACAGAAACACTTTGGGATCATTCCCACAGAAACTCTGGGATCATTCCCACAGAAACACTTTGGGATCATTCCCACAGAAACTCTGGGATCATTCCCACAGAAACACTTTGGGATCATTCCCACAGAAACTCTGGGATCATTCCCACAGAAACTCTGGGATCATTCCCACAGAAACAATTTGGGATCATTCCCACAGAAACTCTGGGATCATTCCCACAGAAACACCTTGGGATCATTCCCACAGAAACACTTTGGGATCATTCACAGAGAAACACTTTGGGATCATTCCCACAGAAACTCTGGGATCATTCCCACAGAAACTCTGGGATCATTCCCACAGAAACACTTTGGGATCATTCCCACAGAAACACTTTGGGATCATCCCCACAGAAACTCTGGGATCATTCCCACAGAAACTCTGGGATCATTCCCACAGAAACTCTGGGATCATTCCCACAGAAACTCTGGGATCATTCCCACAGAAACTCTGGGATCATCCCCACAGAAACTCTGGGATCATTCCCACAGAAACTCTGGGATCATCCCCACAGAAACTCTGGGATCATTCCCACAGAAACACCTTGGGATCATTCCCACAGAAACACTTTGGGATCATTCCCACAGAAACACTTGGGGATCATTCCCACAGAAACTCTGGGATCATTCCCACAGAAACACTTGGGGATCATTCCCACAGAAACACTTTGGGATCATTCCCACAGAAACTCTGGGATCATTCCCACAGAAACTCTGGGATCATTCCCACAGAAACACCTTGGGATCATTCCCACAGAAACACTTTGGGATCATTCCCACAGAAACTCTGGGATCATTCCCACAGAAACACCTTGGGATCATTCCCACAGAAACACCTTGGGATCATTCCCACAGAAACTCCGGGATCATTCACACAGAAACACTTTGGGATCATTCCCACAGAAACTCTGGGATCATTCCCACAGAAACTTTGGGATCATTCCCACAGAAACTCTGGGATCATTCCCACAGAAACACTTTGGGATCATTCCCACAGAAACACTCTGGGATCATTCCCACAGAAACTCTGGGATCATTCCCACAGAAACTCTGGGATCATTCCCACAGAAACACTTTGGGATCATTCCCACAGAAACACTTTGGGATCATTCCCACAGAAACTCTGGGATCATTCCCACAGAAACACTTTGGGATCATTCCCACAGAAACTCTGGGATCATTCCCACAGAAACACTTTGGGATGATGAGTCTGCAGAGCCTCCAGCTCCAGGCTTTGAAGCCTCCTCCAAGCCGGGATGTTTGGGAGCTCTCGGCACAGGTAACAGCTCCCTGTCAGGGCGTGCTGTCAGGCCAGAAGCAGCACTTTGCGTGGTTCTCACACCAGCCCTAACCCCCAGTAACACCACACCACTCTGTCCCCCCTGCAGTAATTTTCTCTCTCGACACCAAGGTGTTAAACTCAGTGCAACAGCTGCTGCGACAGCTCCAAGGGTTGCGAAAGAAAAAGTTTTTACCTTGTTTGATCTGCCCCTGTGCTGCATGGCTGGACACGGCAGGGGGAGGCTTCACCTTGGCCATCTCGGGCGTGCCCGGCCTGGGCGGCCTAAACACGAGACACATCCACGGAGAGACACCTCAGCCCCAGCGGGAGCAGGCAAAGCCCCAAACCCAGCCCCCGTGGGGCCTGCCAAGGCGTGGCAGCTTTTGCCATACCTGCTGGGCCCTTTCTTCATGTGCTCCCCGATGAAGGTGGCGTTGGTCATGCTCATCAGCGTGTTGGCCAGCGAGATGACGGACAGCAGGTGCTGCGTGGTGACGGCCCGCGACACGCCGTAGGTGCCCTTCCCCAGCCCCTCTGCCACTGGCACCTTCCCGCCCAGGCCCACGGGCTGGTTGTAGCCGGGCAGCATCAGGGACATGTGGCCGCCGCGCGACAGGAGCCCGAAGGACACGGAGCAGTGCGGCTTCAGCATGCCCAGGCGCTCCAGGCACAGCTCGTCCAGCACCGCGTTCAGGCCCCAGGCGTGCAGGCACGACATGAAGAGCTTGGCCGTGTCCATGGTCAGGTTGTACTCCAGCAGCGTCAGCGGCTTGGACTTGCTGGAGCGATACTCCGGGTCGCCGTCCTCCCTCCTGTGCCTCGAGGCCTCCTCATCCTCGTCCTCATCGTCCAGGAGGTGCTCCTTGATGTTCTCCTTGATGGTCTCCTTGACCTGCTGGAAGAGCACGGCGGCGCGCTTGCCGGCCAGGAAGGAGCCGGCGCGGTCGGCGGCGCCGGGGGCGCGGCGCGCGCTCTCCGGGGACGCGGGCGCCGCGCTGGGCCGCGCCGCCTCCTCCGTCAGCAGCTGGATGATCAGCGCCTCCACGTCGAAGAACAGCACGTGGATGTCGGGGTCCGTCAGGTTCGTCTTGATGGCCTGGACCGTCAGCGAGTTGTGCGAGTATTTCGGTAAGTTGCCCTGGGAAAGGAGAGGGCAAAGTGGAATTTCCAGCAGGGACAATGTGGGTGAGGCGGGTTTGAAACACGCCACAAAGCACGGGTGAGACACAAGCTCCTCCTGAAGCCTGTGAGGGTTATATTCCAAGCAACAGCAAAACTGTCATTTAGCTTAAAACACATTAAATGGTTCATGTTTGGGGGGTGAACTATCAGTATATGGCACTGGAAAAGCAGCAGCTCAGATCCACCCAGACCTGCAATTACGGCACCACTTGGTCACTCCCCTTCAGCCCATCCTCTTCCTCCCTCCCTCCCTTCCAAGGAGGCAGGGAATGAAGGTGCTGAGGGAAAAAAGCTGAAGAACGTCAGAAAGGAACTGGAAACCAGAACATTCCCATCAGTTCCTAAGCATTCACCTCCCCAACCCCTTCAGAATGTCACAAAGGAACTGGAAACCAGAACATTCCCAGCATTCATCTCCCTCAGCCCTTCAGAATGTCAGAAAGAACTGGAAACCAGAACATTCCCATCAGTTCCTAAGCATTCATCTCCCTCAGCCCTTCCCTCCCAGCACCTCACAGGATGAGGAGCCCACACATAAAACCCTGCAGGTACAAATGCAACGTTCCCAGCTGTGCCTGGATGCAGCAGGAGCAGCAGCACAAACCCTGAGCTGACATTTTTTTATGGAGACATGCAGGTGGTGATTTCTCTCCCAACAAATGCAACGTTCCCAGCTGTGCCTGGATGCAGCAGCAGCAGCAGCAGCAGCAGCAAGCCATTTTTTCTGGAGACATGCAGTGGTGATTTCTCTCCCTACAGCAGGCAAAGCCAGGGCTGCACGGGAGGAGCTGGGAACGGAGCTCTGCTGCTCTCTGCTGGCCACAGGCTGGCACTGGAACAGCCCCTCATGGAACGGGCTGTCCCAACCCAGGGCAGGGCTGCAGACCCCATCCCTGGGGGATTTAAAGCCCTGTGGATGTGGCACTTGGGACAGTGCTGGACTTGATTTCAGAGGGTTTTCCCAGCCTAAAGCACTGCATGATTCTGTAACTCAACCTGCATAGAACAAAAGAGCAGGATACACCGAGTGGTAGCAGCAACACAAACTGGGGAAGAGCCATGTTTGTGTTCTGGAGAGCTCTGGCTGAGAACCTTTCGGTAGAAGGACAGCCAGCTCCCCCGTTTCCCTTCCTGCCGGCAGCACAGCAGCCCCACCTTGTCCGAGGCCTCGGAGGCCAGCAGGTTGGTGGCCAGCGTCTGCAGCTTCTGGTGGGCCACGTTCTTGAGGGCGGCCAGGCTGCGGCGCGTCATGGCCTGCTTCAGGTTGACGGCGGGGTGGCTGAGCGCGTCCACGGCGGCCGGCACGGCCTCGTCGCACGCGCTGAGGATCTCCACGGCCGTGATGCCCATCACGCAGCGGTCCAGGGCGCCTGCAGGGGCACGGGGACGGCTCAGTGCCACGGGGACGGCTCAGTGCCACGGGGATGGCTCAGTGCCACGGGGGCACGGGGACAGCTCAGTGCCACAGGGGCACGGGGATGGCTCAGTGCCACAGGGGCACAGGGACAGCTCAGTGCCACGGGGGCACGGGGATGGCTCAGTGCCCCCCTGGCACGGGGACAGCTCAGTGCCCCTGTGGCACCTGGCTGGCACTCCTAGCTCCTGGAAGGAGGGGATTCTCCCTACGCCCCCATGAGGTTCACAAACCCCCCAGGGCGACCCTGTACCGAACACACGGAGCAGTAAGCTCTGCAGAGTGTTGAATTCCCTGCAGAGTGTTTGAATTCCCTGCAGAGTGTTGAATTCCCTGCAGAGTGTTGAATTCCCTGCAGAGTGTTGAATTCCCTGCAGTGTTTGAATTCCCTGCAGAGTGTTGAATTCTCTGCAGAGTGTTGAATTCTCTGCAGTGTTTGAATTCCCTGCAGAGTGTTTGAATTCCCTGCAGAGTGTTGAATTCCCTGCAGAGTGTTTGAATTCCCTGCAGTGTTTGAATTCCCTGCAGAGTGTTGAATTCCCTGCAGAGTGTTGAATTCCCTGCAGAGTGTTTGAATTCCCTGCAGAGTGTTGAATTCCCTGCAGAGTGTTTGAATTCCCTGCAGAGTGTTTGAATTCCCTGCAGTGTTTGAATTCCCTGCAGAGTGTTTGAATTCCCTGCAGAGTGTTGAATTCCCTGCAGAGTGTTTGAATTCTCTGCAGAGTGTTGAATTCCCTGCAGAGTGTTGAATTCCCTGCAGAGTGTTGAATTCCCTGCAGAGTGTTTGAATTCCCTGCACAGTGTTTGAATTCTCTGCAGAGTGTTGAATTCCCTGCAGTGTTTGAATTTTCTGCAGTGTTTGAATTCCCTGCAGAGTGTTGAATTCCCTGCAGAGTGTTGAATTCCCTGCAGAGTGTTTGAATTCTCTGCAGAGTGTTGAATTCCCTGCAGAGTGTTGAATTCTCTGCAGTGTTTGAATTCCCTGCAGAGTGTTGAATTCCCTGCAGAGTGTTGAATTCCCTGCAGAGTGTTGAATTCCCTGCAGTGTTTGAATTCCCTGCAGAGTGTTGAATTCCCTGCAGAGTGTTGAATTCCCTGCAGAGTGTTGAATTCCCTGCAGAGTGTTGAATTCCCTGCAGAGTGTTGAATTCCCTGCAGAGTGTTTGAATTCCCTGCAGAGTGTTTGAATTCCCTGCAGAGTGTTGAGTTCCCTGCAGAGTGTTGAGTTCCCTGCAGTGTTTGAATTCTCTGCAGTGTTTGAATTCCCTGCAGAGTGTTTGAATTCCCTGCAGTGTTTGAATTCTCTGCAGAGTGTTGAATTCCCTGCAGTGTTTGAATTCCCTGCAGTGTTTGAATTCCCTGCAGAGTGTTGAATTCCCTGCAGAGTGTTGAATTCCCTGCAGAGTGTTGAATTCCCTGCAGAGTGTTTGAATTCTCTGCAGTGTTTGAATTCCCTGCAGAGTGTTGAATTCCCTGCAGAGTGTTTGAATTCCCTGCAGAGTGTTGAATTCCCTGCAGAGTGTTTGAATTCCCTGCAGTGTTCGAATTCCCTGCAGAGTGTTTGAATTCCCTGCAGAGTGTTTGAATTCCCTGCAGAGTGTTGAATTCCCTGCAGAGTGTTTGAATTCTCTGCAGTGTTTGAATTCTCTGCAGAGTGTTGAATTCCCTGCAGTGTTTGAATTCTCTGCAGAGTGTTGAATTCCCTGCAGAGTGTTGAATTCCCTGCAGTGTTTGAATTACCTGCAGAGTGTTGAATTCCCTGCAGAGTGTTGAATTCCCTGCAGTGTTTGAATTCCCTGCAGTGTTTGAATTCCCTGCAGAGTGTTGAATTCCCTGCAGAGTGTTGAATTCTCTGCAGAGTGTTTGAATTCCCTGCAGAGTGTTGAATTCCCTGCAGAGTGTTGAATTCCCTGCAGAGTGTTGAATTCTCTGCAGAGTGTTTGAATTCCCTGCAGAGTGTTGAATTCCCTGCAGTGTTGAATTCCCTGCAGAGTGTTTGAATTCCCTGCAGAGTGTTGAATTCCCTGCAGTGTTTGAATTCCCTGCAGAGTGTTGAATTCCCTGCAGAGTGTTTGAATTCCCTGCAGAGTGTTGAATTCCCTGCAGTGTTGAATTCCCTGCAGAGTGTTTGAATTCCCTGCAGAGTGTTGAATTCTCTGCAGAGTGTTTGAATTCCCTGCAGAGTGTTGAATTCTCTGCAGAGTGTTGAATTCCCTGCAGAGTGTTTGAATTCCCTGCAGAGTGTTTGAATTCCCTGCAGAGTGTTGAATTCCCTGCAGTGTTTGAATTCCCTGCAGAGTGTTGAGTTCCCTGCAGAGTGTTGAATTCCCTGCAGAGTGTTGAATTCCCTGCAGTGTTTGAATTCCCTGCAGAGTGTTGAATTCCCTGCAGAGTGTTGAATTCCCTGCAGAGTGTTGAATTCCCTGCAGAGTGTTGAATTCTCTGCAGAGTGTTGAATTCTCTGCAGAGTGTTTGAATTCCCTGCAGAGTGTTGAATTCCCTGCAGAGTGTTTGAATTCCCTGCAGAGTGTTGAATTCCCTGCAGAGTGTTTGAATTCCCTGCAGAGTGTTGAATTCCCTGCAGTGTTTGAATTCCCTGCAGAGTGTTTGAATTCCCTGCAGTGTCTGAATTCCCTGCAGAGTGTTGAATTCCCTGCAGAGTGTTGAATTCCCTGCAGTGTTTGAATTCCCTGCAGAGTGTTTGAATTCTCTGCAGAGTGTTGAATTCCCTGCAGAGTGTTGAATTCCCTGCAGAGTGTTGAATTCCCTGCAGAGTGTTGAATTCTCTGCAGAGTGTTGAGTTCCCTGCAGAGTGTTGAATTCCCTGCAGAGTGTTTGAATTCTCTGCAGAGTGTTGAGTTCCCTGCAGAGTGTTGAATTCCCTGCAGAGTGTTTGAATTCTCTGCAGAGTGTTGAATTCCCTGCAGAGTGTTGAATTCCCTGCAGAGTGTTGAATTCCCTGCAGTGTTTGAATTCCCTGCAGAGTGTTGAATTCCCTGCAGAGTGTTGAATTCCCTGCAGAGTGTTTGAATTCTCTGCAGAGTGTTGAATTCTCTGCAGAGTGTTTGAATTCCCTGCAGAGTGTTTGAATTCTCTGCAGTGTTTGAATTCCCTGCAGAGTGTTGAATTCCCTGCAGAGTGTTTGAATTCCCTGCAGAGTGTTGAATTCCCTGCAGAGTGTTGAATTCCCTGCAGAGTGTTTGAATTCCCTGCAGTGTTTGAATTCCCTGCAGTGTTTGAATTCCCTGCAGAGTGTTTGAATTCCCTGCAGAGTGTTTGAATTCCCTGCAGAGTGTTGAATTCCCTGCAGAGTGTTGAATTCCCTGCAGTGTTGAATTCCCTGCAGTGTTCGAATTCCCTGCAGAGTGTTTGAATTCCCTGCAGAGTGTTTGAATTCCCTGCAGAGTGTTGAATTCCCTGCAGAGTGTTTGAATTCTCTGCAGTGTTTGAATTCTCTGCAGAGTGTTGAATTCCCTGCAGTGTTTGAATTCTCTGCAGAGTGTTGAATTCCCTGCAGAGTGTTGAATTCCCTGCAGTGTTTGAATTACCTGCAGAGTGTTGAATTCCCTGCAGAGTGTTGAATTCCCTGCAGTGTTTGAATTCCCTGCAGTGTTTGAATTCCCTGCAGAGTGTTGAATTCCCTGCAGTGTTTGAATTCCCTGCAGAGTGTTTGAATTCCCTGCAGAGTGTTTGAATTCCCTGCAGTGTTTGAATTCTCTGCAGAGTGTTGAATTCCCTGCAGAGTGTTGAATTCCCTGCAGAGTGTTTGAATTCCCTGCAGAGTGTTTGAATTCCCTGCAGAGTGTTTGAATTCCCTGCAGAGTGTTGAATTCCCTGCAGAGTGTTTGAATTCCCTGCAGAGTGTTGAATTCCCTGCAGAGTGTTGAATTCCCTGCAGTGTTTGAATTCCCTGCAGAGTGTTTGAATTCCCTGCAGTGTCTGAATTCCCTGCAGAGTGTTGAATTCCCTGCAGAGTGTTGAATTCCCTGCAGTGTTTGAATTCCCTGCAGAGTGTTTGAATTCTCTGCAGAGTGTTGAATTCCCTGCAGAGTGTTGAATTCCCTGCAGAGTGTTGAATTCCCTGCAGAGTGTTGAATTCTCTGCAGAGTGTTGAGTTCCCTGCAGAGTGTTGAATTCCCTGCAGAGTGTTTGAATTCTCTGCAGAGTGTTGAGTTCCCTGCAGAGTGTTGAATTCCCTGCAGAGTGTTTGAATTCTCTGCAGAGTGTTGAATTCCCTGCAGAGTGTTGAATTCCCTGCAGAGTGTTGAATTCCCTGCAGTGTTTGAATTCCCTGCAGAGTGTTGAATTCCCTGCAGAGTGTTGAATTCCCTGCAGAGTGTTTGAATTCTCTGCAGAGTGTTGAATTCTCTGCAGAGTGTTTGAATTCCCTGCAGAGTGTTTGAATTCTCTGCAGTGTTTGAATTCCCTGCAGAGTGTTGAATTCCCTGCAGAGTGTTTGAATTCCCTGCAGAGTGTTGAATTCCCTGCAGAGTGTTGAATTCCCTGCAGAGTGTTGAATTCCCTGCAGAGTGTTTGAATTCCCTGCAGAGTGTTTGAATTCCCTGCAGAGTGTTGAATTCCCTGCAGAGTGTTGAATTCCCTGCAGAGTGTTGAATTCCCTGCAGTGTTTGAATTCCCTGCAGTGTTTGAATTCCCTGCAGAGTGTTTGAATTCCCTGCAGAGTGTTTGAATTCCCTGCAGAGTGTTGAATTCCCTGCAGAGTGTTGAATTCCCTGCAGTGTTGAATTCCCTGCAGTGTTCGAATTCCCTGCAGAGTGTTTGAATTCCCTGCAGAGTGTTTGAATTCCCTGCAGAGTGTTGAATTCCCTGCAGAGTGTTTGAATTCTCTGCAGTGTTTGAATTCTCTGCAGAGTGTTGAATTCCCTGCAGTGTTTGAATTCTCTGCAGAGTGTTGAATTCCCTGCAGAGTGTTGAATTCCCTGCAGTGTTTGAATTACCTGCAGAGTGTTGAATTCCCTGCAGAGTGTTGAATTCCCTGCAGTGTTTGAATTCCCTGCAGTGTTTGAATTCCCTGCAGAGTGTTGAATTCCCTGCAGTGTTTGAATTCCCTGCAGAGTGTTTGAATTCCCTGCAGAGTGTTTGAATTCCCTGCAGTGTTTGAATTCTCTGCAGAGTGTTGAATTCCCTGCAGAGTGTTGAATTCCCTGCAGAGTGTTTGAATTCCCTGCAGAGTGTTTGAATTCCCTGCAGAGTGTTTGAATTCCCTGCAGAGTGTTGAGTTCCCTGCAGAGTGTTTGAATTCCCTGCAGAGTGTTGAGTTCCCTGCAGTGTTTGAATTCTCTGCAGTGTTTGAATTCCCTGCAGAGTGTTTGAATTCCCTGCAGTGTTTGAATTCCCTGCAGTGTTTGAATTCCCTGCAGAGTGTTGAATTCCCTGCAGAGTGTTGAATTCCCTGCAGAGTGTTGAATTCCCTGCAGAGTGTTGAATTCCCTGCAGTGTTTGAATTCCCTGCAGAGTGTTGAATTCCCTGCAGAGTGTTGAATTCCCTGCAAAGTGTTGAATTCTCTGCAGAGTGTTGAATTCCCTGCAGAGTGTTGAATTCCCTGCAGAGTGTTGAATTCCCTGCAGTGTTTGAATTCCCTGCAGAGTGTTGAATTCCCTGCAGAGTGTTGAATTCTCTGCAGAGTGTTTGAATTCCCTGCAGAGTGTTGAATTCCCTGCAGAGTGTTGAATTCCCTGCAGAGTGTTGAATTCCCTGCAGAGTGTTTGAATTCCCTGCAGAGTGTTGAATTCCCTGCAGTGTTGAATTCCCTGCAGAGTGTTTGAATTCCCTGCAGAGTGTTGAATTCTCTGCAGAGTGTTTGAATTCCCTGCAGAGTGTTGAATTCTCTGCAGAGTGTTGAATTCCCTGCAGAGTGTTTGAATTCCCTGCAGAGTGTTTGAATTCCCTGCAGAGTGTTGAATTCCCTGCAGTGTTTGAATTCCCTGCAGAGTGTTGAGTTCCCTGCAGAGTGTTGAATTCCCTGCAGAGTGTTGAATTCCCTGCAGTGTTTGAATTCCCTGCAGAGTGTTGAATTCCCTGCAGAGTGTTGAATTCCCTGCAGAGTGTTGAATTCTCTGCAGTGTTTGAATTCCCTGCAGAGTGTTGAGTTCCCTGCAGAGTGTTGAATTCCCTGCAGAGTGTTTGAATTCCCTGCAGAGTGTTGAATTCTCTGCAGAGTGTTGAATTCCCTGCAGAGTGTTTGAATTCCCTGCAGAGTGTTGAATTCTCTGCAGAGTGTTTGAATTCCCTGCAGAGTGTTGAATTCCCTGCAGAGTGTTTGAATTCCCTGCAGAGTGTTGAATTCCCTGCAGAGTGTTTGAATTCCCTGCAGAGTGTTGAATTCCCTGCAGTGTTTGAATTCCCTGCAGAGTGTTGAATTCCCTGCAGAGTGTTGAATTCCCTGCAGTGTTTGAATTCCCTGCAGAGTGTTTGAATTCCCTGCAGTGTCTGAATTCCCTGCAGAGTGTTGAATTCCCTGCAGAGTGTTGAATTCCCTGCAGTGTTTGAATTCCCTGCAGAGTGTTTGAATTCTCTGCAGAGTGTTGAATTCCCTGCAGAGTGTTGAATTCCCTGCAGAGTGTTGAATTCCCTGCAGAGTGTTGAATTCTCTGCAGAGTGTTGAGTTCCCTGCAGAGTGTTGAATTCCCTGCAGAGTGTTTGAATTCTCTGCAGAGTGTTGAGTTCCCTGCAGAGTGTTGAATTCCCTGCAGAGTGTTTGAATTCTCTGCAGAGTGTTGAATTCCCTGCAGAGTGTTGAATTCCCTGCAGAGTGTTGAATTCCCTGCAGTGTTTGAATTCCCTGCAGAGTGTTGAATTCCCTGCAGAGTGTTTGAATTCCCTGCAGAGTGTTGAATTCCCTGCAGTGTTGAATTCTCTGCAGAGTGTTTGAATTCTCTGCAGAGTGTTGAATTCTCTGCAGAGTGTTTGAATTCCCTGCAGAGTGTTGAATTCCTTGCAGTGTTGAATTCTCTGCAGAGTGTTTGAATTCCCTGCAGAGTGTTGAATTCTCTGCAGTGTTGAATTCTCTGCAGAGTGTTTGAATTCCCTGCAGAGTGTTGAGTTCCCTGCAGAGTGTTGAATTCCCTGCAGAGTGTTGAGTTCCCTGCAGAGTGTTGAATTCCCTGCAGTGTTTGAATTCCCTGCAGAGTGTTGAATTCCCTGCAGAGTGTTGAGTTCCCTGCAGAGTGTTTGACCTCTCCCCCAGGGCACACGTGCACCCCCGCCCCCAGGACGGGCTCCCCACCCCGAGCTCACCGGTGTCCATCTGCCAGACGTACACGGAGCCGTCGGAGCAGCCCACCACCAGGTAGTCATCGGACGGCCTCCACTTGATCACCTGGATGGGGAAGAGGTGCCGGGAGGCCAGCATGATGCACTTCTTCTCCCTGAGGCTCAGCAGACCCACGGAGTGATCGCTGGCAACAGAGCAAACGCAGTGCTGGACTCTGGCCTAGTGCAGGAAGAAAGAGAAAAGGCTTAGTCATAATTCAGAGTTAGTATTAAAAACATTTCCCCTGCTGGGAAATGGCCAAAAGCCTCTTTAATGCTCAAAACTCAGGCACCTACATCCATGCTCAAACTCACTTAGGTCACTGGCAACAGAATTCCCTGATCAGAAATTCCCTTTGCACATCATGAAGAGAAAATGGGTATTAAATGGGTAAGCAAACCCCAGAGTTTTCAATCAACGACTTTGTCAATCAATGAGCTAAGTTTCAAAAGGTAAAACTGTCTCTAAACCCTATTGCAATAGGTTTAATAAAGCCCCTATTTTTCCACCTTTACAGAATTAAAGCATGGTGTTAGAAACCATAAATAACAGAAAAATGAAGCTCTTTTTTGTGCAGGAGCTGGGTCAGTGACACATCCCCTGGATTCCCTTTCTGAAGGAGCACTGAGGTGCTGGAAGGGTTTATCCCAGAGAACTCACACTGCAGTTTTCTGGTGGAACCAGCAGCTGGGTGATCTCTCCGCCGTGCACACAGAAGATGTGTTTCATCTCTCCCGAGAAGATATCCCAGATGATGACGGAGAAATCCACCCCCCCTGAGATGAGGTACCTCTGGTCGTAGCGGGAGGACACCTGGTGAGGGTACAGCAAGCACGTCACCTTGTTCCGGTGGCCTCGCAGCGTCCGGTGCGGGGGCCAGCCTGGGGGAAAGAGAGGAAAAACAGCAATTCACCAGACAATCCACTCCCAGGAGTTTGTCCTGCAACGCAGAGCCCCAAACCACGAATATAATGTTACATGGAACCCACAAATCCAACAGCAGCCCAAGCACAGCACACGGGTCCCACCAGGAACCCTGGCAGGTTTTCCCCACTGAGACTTCTACTGGCACGCCAGCAGTGCCAGGAGCAATCCTGGACAAGACAGGAGAAGCTCCCTTGCCTTATCTTGGGATATCCTTGGGATGCTCCTGCACCCCAAAACATCCAAACTGAGCTCGCTGGGTGAACAGCTGAAGGGATGCCAGCACAGAGAGGTGCTGCAGCTTTGTGGGGTTCCTGCTGCTCCAGGAACAATCCTGGACAAGACAGGAGATGCTCCCTTGCTTTATCTTTGCTCCTGCACCCCAAAATACCCAAATTGAGCTCACTGAATGAACAGCTGAAGGCACTGCCAGCACAGAAAGGTGCTGCAGCTTTGTGGGGCTCCTGCTGCTCCAGGAACAATCCTGGACAAGACAGGAGTGCTCCCTTGCCCTATCTTTGCTCCTGCACCCCAAAACCTCTGCAGAAATACCCAAAATGACCTCGCAGGGTGAACAGCTGAAGGGATGCCAGCACAGAGAGGTGCTGCAGATTTCTGGGGTTCCTGCTCCCTGTGCTGTACCTTGGTGCTCCCCTGCAGCAGCTGCACTGTGGCAGTCTGTGTGCTCCGGGTGCCGTACCTCGGCGCAGCATGTGCTCCCCTGCAGCAGCTGCACTGTGGCAGTCTGTGTGCTGCCTGTGCCGTACCTCGGCGCAGCATGTGCTCCCCTGCAGCAGCTGCACTGTGGCAGTCTGTGTGCTCCCTGTGCCGTACCTCGGCGCAGCATGTGCTCCCCCTGCACTGTGGCAGTCTGTGTGCTGCCTGTGCCGTACCTCGGCGCAGCATGTGCTCCCCCTGCAGCAGCTGCACTGTGGCAGTCTGTGTGCTCCCTGTGCCGTACCTCGGCGCAGCATGTGCTCCCCTGCACTGTGGCAGTCTGTGTGCTCCCTGTGCCGTACCTCGGCGCAGCATGTGCTCCCCCTGCAGCAGCTGCACTGTGGCAGTCTGTGTGCTCCCTGTGCCGTACCTCGGCGCAGCATGTGCTCCCCCTGCACTGTGGCAGTCTGTGTGCTCCCTGTGCCGTACCTCGGCGCAGCATGTGCTCCCCTGCAGCAGCTGCACTGTGGCAGTCTGTGTGCTCCCTGTGCCGTACCTCGGCGCAGCATGTGCTCCCCTGCACTGTGGCAGTCTGTGTGCTCCCTGTGCCGTACCTCGGCGCAGCATGTGCTCCCCCTGCACTGTGGCAGTCTGTGTGCTCCCTGTGCCGTACCTCGGCGCAGCATGTGCTCCCCTGCAGCAGCTGCACTGTGGCAGTCTGTGTGCTCCCTGTGCCGTACCTCGGCGCAGCATGTGCTCCCCCTGCAGCAGCTGCACGATGGCAGTCTGTGTGCTCCCTGTGCCGTACCTCGGCGCAGCATGTGCTCCCCCTGCAGCAGCTGCACGATGGCAGTCTGCGTGGCCGGCACGATGACGATGCTGCCGTCCTCGCGGCCACAGGCCAGCCGCCCGTGGGCCGGCATGTAGACGCTGGCGGTGACGCGCAGCGGCTCGCTGGCGTTGGCCACCATGCTCAGCTGGTCGATGATGCCCGCGGGCCGCGGGCTCAGCTGGTCAAAGGCCTCCTGCAGGGACCTGGACGTGGCTGTCTGCAGGCCTGGGGGAGAGGGGAAACGCCAGGGCTGAGCTGGAATTGGAGGTTTAAGGTCTCCCCAACCCACCGAGGGATTCTCTGCTGGGAATGAAGTCACCACAAGGATGACGCTAATTAAGATTTTGGTAAGATGAAGGCACTACAAGTCCTGCAAGGAGGTAACAATTAACCCCACTCCATGGGAGAACCAGCACGGATTTATCAGCACAAGCACAGGAAGATGTGGCCGTGAATCAGGTACCTTTTGCACCCTCCTGCTGCTCCAGGGCGTCGGGCACGCTCCAGATGCACAGCCTCCCCGAGGAGTCCCCTTGGATCAACAGCCTGTAGGGAAACTCCCTCTGGCCGCAGAAGAAGCGAGTCACTGGAGGACATATCAGGAGCTGTTGGAGAGAGAAGGAACAACCTCAGGCCATGCACACAGCACGTGCCCAGCCCCAGGCTTCCGGCCTTCCAAAGCAGGACAGAACCCAGCACAGCCCCCCAAAAAGCTCCAGAGATGCACCTGCTTCTCTGCTCTGTCCAGCACGCTGTACAGCAAAGGAGGAATCAGGTTCTCCACTGCCTTCCCCACGTCCCTGCGGAATGAGTCACTGGCTGGGAGGCAGCTGGGGGCAGCAACAAAGAGACGAGATGATGAATTTATAATCATGGAGTTCCTTGCATTTACAGAGTGATTCCTACAGCAGGACTCGGCTGCTGCTCCCACCCTCATGCTCTGATGAGGCGAGGGCAAGGAAGGAGCTCCCACATGGTTTATGGGGGAATATTCAAGATAAAACTCTCTCTCTACCCAGAACAAACACATCTGCACACCATAAAGCTGTCAGAAAGAAAGTCTGTGATTTTACACTCGTCATTTTTAACCTCTTTGATGCCAAATTTTGAATTCATTTTATAGCATTACATTTACATGCCTTCCCTTACTGGACTGATATTTTAGTAGTTCTTCAATAAATTCAATTCAAATCAATCAAAAACTAAATAAAGTGGGTATTTTTCTGTTGAGTACCTGGCTGGTAATTTATAGATGAAACTTTGTCCATCCTCTGTCCACACAATCACTTTATCAGCTGCCACAAAGTCCCCACCAGTCCAGGTCTGCTCATTCTCACTGGGCACTGAACATAAGAGGGAATAATCTCCAGCATCAAAGACCTGAGAGGAAACAGGAACAAAGGCTGTTGTTATTAACCAATTAACACATTAAAATGCCCAAGGTTTGGGTTCAGCATCGCAGCATCATGGAATGGTTTGGGCTGGAGAAGACCTTAAGGGCCATCTTGTTGCAAACCTGCGCCGCGGGCAGAGATTTGGATTAAATACCTAGAAATACATTAAATTATGTGTATTTACGTTAAAAACATGCATATTTCAATGCAGAGGTAGACTGGGAGTGCCTGCATCTGGATGTTTCCACGTGGTTTAGGGGAGGTTGCTGAGGGAGGAGGCCCCAGCTCGTGCCTTACCCTCCAGTACTTGGAGCACACGAGCAGGAGCGAGCGCTGCGTGAAGGCGCAGAAGGAAATGCTCTGGCAGTTCTCGCAGTAGATGGGCTTGGACTCCTCCTCAAACACCGGCGTGGTGTCCTGAGCAAACACAAGAGCACTCAGCCCCCTGCTCCCTGCTCCCACGGCGCTCAGCAGCGTGCCAGGGCCCTCCTGGGCTCATTTCTGGGAAAACCCAAACCCCCAGAGCGGGTTTGACTCCAAGCTCTCCTAAGCAGGTCTGCAGGAGCACCTGGGGTCCTCTCTGGGCACTGGAGTCCCCAGGCTCCCTGGCAGCACAGATTGGTGCTGCTCACCTTGCAGGAAGCTGGAGCGAAGCAGATTCCACTCCCAAAGAGAAAGTGATTTTTCCTTAATTGATAAATGTATTTTACAAGAGGTTTCTGTGAGACCTGCCCTGAGACCTGGGGCAAATCTCCTTTTATTCATTAGTACCCAAGAAATGCCAAAGGACAGGGAGCTGGAGATAATCCCATACAATGAATATTCCTAAAAATGGTACGGTGTGCTCAGCACAATATTAACCCAAATCACTATATGGTACGAATTAAAAAAAAAAGAGTTGGAAAAATTGGAAATCGGTTCTCTGAGAAGTATTAGGAATTCTGGTGGCCACTTAAATCAGTAAAGGAGAATTCAGTCAGTTATTTTGCACTGGCAAAGGAGAAAATATCAGCAGCACAGTATCAGGAACAGACCCCTCCACCCCACTAACCCAGCAGGCTGTGCCTACCTGCATGCGACTGACTTCCGAGGTGATGATCCAGACCTTCAGGATGCCAGTCACGGACACAGCCACCACAGTGTCCTCTGGGAACACAAAATGAGCCTGAGGCACAGAGCTCCTCACCTGTGCACATCTGACACAAATGAAACCCTGACCCCAGCATTCCCGGGGCGTTTGCTTCCAAATGGGATGGTAGTGTGAGGATGGAACAAGGAATAAGTGAAAGGCACTAGCAGGAAAGCCTTCCAGATTCCAGTTGTGCCAGCAATTTATTTGTTGTGGGGATAAGAGCTGAGCTTTCCCACGCCGGGATTTTGGGAATGCCCAGTTTACAACTGTCACACAAGAGAGAAGTCCTTTAGCCAGGATTTTCTCCTCAGTGTTCCCCAAACCTCTCAGGAATTCCACAACAGAACACCCCAACAAGACGCTTGTCTGCCAGGAATTGAATCAACACCAGCGAGCAGACCCAGCCCAGGCTGTGCTCAGGTGGCACTTCAGCCCGTGCCAGCAGGATTCCCAGAGCAGCTGTGCTGCCCCTGGACCCCTGGCAGTGCCCGAGGCCAGGCTGGCAGGGCTGGGAGCAGCTGGCACAGTGGAAGTGTCCCTGCCACCACAAACAATCACCTTGTGTCCTGTTGGAGCGGATGATGGCCATGGAGCTGATCCAGTCGGGAGAGATCTTGGATATCAGCGAGTAAAGCACCTCCAGGCTGGTTGCATCCACCACCAGGATTTCAGGATAATGCCCGTGGCACAGGAGCCTCCCTTCCCGCTGCGTGCCGACCGTGAACTGATAGAACTGCAGGGTGGGAGCAGGCCGAGCTCAGAGCCCAGCAGGACGGGCACGGAGCCCTGCTGGCCCCGAGGAGCCTCTCCCAGCCCCCTGTGCTGTGCCAGCGCTCACCTGGATGCCCGTGTGTGCACAGGCCAGCTTGGTGAACTCGATGCAGCGCCCGTCGTTCACATCCCACAGGCACATCTCCCTGCAACACAGGGCACCCATGGGAAACAGGCTGCATCGCACCCCTCACACCAGGGAGCCTCACTTGGGCTGGATTGGGGCACGTGTGTTTAGAGAAACCCAAAATCAGCCGGGCTTTCCAGCCCTCCTAAACCCACACAACCTCCTGCTCCCTATGAGAGAACCTGCAGGTTTGTAATATTACACACAATTGAGCAGCTATCACCCCCTTTACAGTGCTTTCTAATTTAAAACTTCAAACTTCATCAGAACAGAATCTGTAAGGTGTTTTCTCCTTTCCCTCATACAGATAAATTCCTGAGGAAAGAACACATTTTGGTTTTAAACCCAATGGGAGGAGATTACTTAGTCCTGAAGGTGGAAATTCTAAATTTTGACACATTCTCCCCTCAAATTCCTTGCTAAAAGGTTATTTAGGCAAATAATTCCTTAGTTTTTGTGGATAAAAAAATCTCTGTCTATTTGGAGTTCAATTGCACAAGAAATCCTTCCTGCTTCTACCACTTAACTGCTGCTCTCTGATTAATAAATAAAACCAATCAAAAAGTAAAATGTATTTGCTGAGGAATTTTCTCTTGAGGATAAAAATCAAAGCCAGCGTTGAATATACGGAGAAACTGGGCACAAATTCCCATTATTACAGTTCTGCACATAATAAACACTGAGAAACTCACCCACTCTCTGATGCACTCACTATATATTGCTTTTCACTGGAAGCTGAGGCCTTGGACAAACAAGTAACCGAGGCTGTATGACCAAAGAGCAGAGCTCTGGGATTGATCTGGGAGGAAGGAAACAAAACAGGGAGCCAAAATCACACAGATGACCGGAATATCCATATCCCAGCTTTCTACTTCACGTGTTATATAAGCATTAATATGTGCACACACGTTTAATTAACACAGCAGTGGATGGATCATCTTGGAAGACTTTCTGCTTCACACAGGAATAAGAATTTTTGGGGAAAAAGCATTTTGCAAACTCCTCTCAATACAAATCAGGAGCTGAATTTGGCTCAATTCAATTTAAATTGAGTTTGGCTGAATGGAAAAGATTGTGCTGCACATTAAGAGCTTCCCCATAAAATAAGGGGAGACCTCAGAGCCCCTTCCAGTGCCAAAAGGGGCTCCAAGAGAGCAAGGAATGGAGTTCCAGGAAAAGGGGGAATATCCAGATGGGAGATTGGGAAGGAACTCCTTTTCACAGCACAATATTAAACAGCTCAACCATAAAACAACTGCTTTAGAGTAGCTCCAAGAGATTGGATTGAGTTTAAAAAGCTTCCCACAGGAGCAGCAAGGAAGCCCAAGAGCCGTAACAGCTCTGCCAGCGCTGTGGGCAGGGCGGAGCGTGGGGAGAGGCAGGACAGGCCGAGGGGATGCCTCCATTACCTGCAGGTCGGGACCCAGGTCCCAGAGGCAGATCTGCCCGTCGTGGCAGCCGGTGACGATGACGGAGCCATCCACGAGCAGCAGGGAGGACACGCAGTGGGTCGGGGCGCGCCGGCCCCACAGCACGATGGGCAGCACCAGGCTGTTCCCGGCCATGGCCGCCGAGCGCCTGCAATCCCGACAGCGCAGCAACGTCAGCCACGTCCCGGCCTGCCCCCTTCCCTCGTGGTTTTGCCATCTTTTCCCCTCATGTTTCCCACCCTTTCCCCCTCATGTTTTTCCATCTTTTCCTCTCACATTTCCTACTCTTTTCTCCTCATGTTTCTACCATCTTGTCCCCTCCTGGCTCTGCCGTTCTGTCCCCTCATGGTTCCCGCCCTTTTTTCCCCTCAGGTTTCCTGCTCTTTTCCCCTCAGGTTTCCCGCCGTTTTCCCCTCACATTTTTCCCATTTTCCCCCCTCATGTTTCCTGCTCTTTTCCCCTCATGTTTTTGCAATCTTTTCCCCTCACATTTCCTGCTCTTTTATCCTCATTTCCTGCTCTTTCCCCCCTCAAGTTTCCTGCTCTTTTTCCCTCACATTTCCTACTCTTTTTCCCTCATGTTTTTGCCATCCTTTCGCGTCATGTTTCCCACCCTTTCCCCTTCATGTTTTTCTATCTTTTCCCCTCACCTTTCCTGCTCTTTTCCCCTCATGTTTTCTACTCTTTTTCCCTCATGTTTTGCCATCTTTTGCCCTCACATTTCCTGCTTTTTCCCTCATTTCTTTGTCATCTTTTCCCCTCATATTTCCTGCACTTTTCCCCCTCATGTTTCCTGCTCTTTTCCCCTCATATTTTTGCCATCTTTTTCCCTCACGTTTCCTCTCTTTTTCCCTCATGTTTTTGCCATCTTCTCCCCTCACATTTCCTGCTCTTTTCCCCCTCATGTTATTGCCATCTTTTCCCCTCATGTTTCCAGCCCTTTTCCCCTCACCTTTCCTGCTCTTTTTCCCCTCATGTTTTCTACTCTTTTCCCCTTATGTTTCCTGCCCTTTTCCCCTCATGTTTCCCACCCTTTTCCCCTCAGGTTTCCTGCCTTTTTCCCCTCATGTTTCCTGCTCTTTTCCCCTCATGTTTCTGCCATCTTTTCCCCTCACGTTTCCTACTCTTTCCCCCTCATGTTTTTCTATCCTTTCCCCTCATGTTTCCCACCCTTTCCCCCTCATGTTTTTCTATCCTTTCCTCTCACGTTTCCTGCCCTTTTCCCCTCATGTTTCTGCCATCTTTTCCCCTCACGTTTCCTACTCTTTCCCCCTCATGTTCTTCTATCCTTTCCCCTCATGTTTCCCACCCTTTCCCCCTCATGTTTTTCTATCCTTTCCTCTCACGTTTCCTGCCCTTTCCCCCTCATGTTTCTGCCATCTTTTCTCCTCATGTTTCTACCATCTTGTCCCCTCCGGTCTCTGCCGTTCTGTCCCTTCATGGTTCCTGCCATTTTCCCCTCACATTTGGGAGGTCCCAGGATGCAGCAGATGGGGTGCAGCAGACGGACAGACAGACACAACCCCCAGGTATGAAGCAACGGTGCTGTTTATTTACATTATGGGGGTGGGAGGGAAGGCTGCAGTCCCCCAAAATCCAAAATATTATCCTTCAAACCAAGAGGGAGGGGAGTAAAAGGTCAGGGCCAAACAGCACATCCCTGTGCACACAAGGATTTTTGCCCAAATCCCTCTTTTTAGGGTAATTGTGAAGTTCCAAATGTTTTAAGCCCCGAGGCTGAAGCAGTTCTTATACCCCTGATGTTATTATGTCCCTGCTACACAGACATTCATGTTGGAATATGGAATATCCTGCCTCAGGTGAAATCAGCCTTGTATAATGCACTGATAAACTGGATCCTGGCCACTCTCCAGCAGGAAATAGGCCCAGCACTATCTTTACAGCAACCTTTTGGATATTCTGAACATATTGACACAAAAAACACAGTGGAATTTCGATTGTCCCTGGGCCAAAAAGGCCTCAATAACTGGGAATAGAAACTCAAGTTGTGGCAATAAAACCCACTTGAATTTGCACAAGATTTAAACCCCACAACAACCCTCTGTTTGTGGTAGCAACACTCCCTGCTTGCCCAGCACTTCCATGCTTTTAGAACTGAGGTCTTCTTATCGGTGAGAAGGTCGGGTTAAATTAATAACCAAACACTCCTTGTGGGTTATCTTGTGGAGGTTTGTGCTCTGAACTCGCCCCAGCTCAAAGCAGAGCTCTGATTTAGAGGAGCAAACCACACCTGGCCCTGCAGAGTTAATTGTTATGCAATGCTGGATCAATTGCTCTGTCTGGAGCATCACAGCACAGAAAGAGAAATTAATTCAGCATTTTAAATAGCATTTTAAACAAACAAAGAGCTACGATTAAACCAGGCTTGATTTGCAGGGAAATCATCATAAAAACGGAATAAAGTGTCCAGATGCAACAGAACAAAATGCAAATATCAACAA
Organism: Passer domesticus; assembly: GCF_036417665.1. Taxonomy (NCBI): domain Eukaryota; kingdom Metazoa; phylum Chordata; class Aves; order Passeriformes; family Passeridae; genus Passer; species Passer domesticus. Next base: position 47,230,514 of record NC_087511.1, read on the forward strand.
CAAGACCAAAACCACCCACAGCAAACAGAAATACCCACTCAATTTCGGTGAGGAAGCAAACCAAAAATGACTAAAGCAGAGCTGAAAAACACCGATGAGCAAGACAAAAATCCCCTCCCACTCCCCTGCTGTCCCACTGCCCCCAGTCCAGGGAACAAGCCAAGTGCTCCTGTGTCACCGAGCTGTCAAAAGCAGCTGCATTTCTTAATAACACAGCAAATCCCCTGCTGGAGATCTGCACTTAACAATTCTGCATTTAGAGCCACTTCCAAACCCAGCCCGCTCTGAATAAAGGGAATTTACAGGAACTCACAGGAGGTATTGCAACACAACATCAGCACACAGCCAACCCTAAGGGATCCAGATTTTCCATGCACCTTATCAACCCCCTGACAGCCCCATCAGTGCTCAGAGTATTTCACGGCAAGGCTCTGGGAGAGAGAGGAAAAATCAAAACTACCTCTTTCCTTCCAGTTTGTGACTACGGCAGCGCAAGGCCTTCGTGCAAAACCTCCTTTTGAGGAAAAGCCACATTTTAATTCCCCGGGAATTCGGATTGCAGAGCCCCTGCCAGTACCAAAATCCCTTTTGGTCCGAGATGGATCAATAATTCCACGTTTTTGACATCAGTGCCGAGGAGCAAATCAGCACCGGGCCCACAAGCAGGCAGGGAATCACTCCTCAGCAATTCCCACCTTGCAGCCCCTCAGACCTGCCCCAAACCCTCGGCTTCCTCAGAAAAGGGAACTTGGAAACAGAAAATGGAGATGCCACGAGGACAGCTCCTCCTGTTCACACTTCTGTCCTCCCAAAGCACAAAGATTATTCTCTTTTTCCATGCACACACACATCTATCTCACCATTTCCTTTACTTAAAATTTTCTAACACAAAACCTTGCCAATAACAACAAATACTGCAGAAATAATTCTAATCTTAGACACACAACAAATGCAGGGAAACACCTTCCCAAACGCAGGATTTTTACAATATTTCAACAGAAACAAAACATTTAAATTAGGAAATGACCCAAAAGATGTGTTAGGGTGCCAGAACAATCCGGTGACCCTTTGAACTGCTCTGCCTGCAGGTGGGATTCAGGCCCAGGTAATAATCCCGGCTCAATTCCTATTTCAGTAAAGCCACTCAACTGATTTTCCAGTGCAAGGCATTAAACACTGAGTCCAAGACTCAACCCATTCCAACAAGCTGTCTACCCAGAAACCCACCGGGTGGATTCTTACAGCCACAAAAATCCCCGGACAGAATGATGAAAGAGGCAAAACAAAAGTAACTCCCTCCCAAACACCTGTATTTCCACTCAGGACAGAATTAATCCCAGGATATGCGTGCACACTGCAAAAATCAGCCCCCAAAATGCTAATAAATAGCACTAAGTAATGTTCAATACAGCTGTGAGTTGATGCATTTTAGGAAAACCTCATTATTTAAATGTAATGGCACATTAGACGTTGTAGCTGTCACTCAGGGATGGGGAGAAGGGACCATGGACAGAGGGGAATAAATGAGAACACCTTCCCCGGGCATGCAGGAGCTCCCAAACCCAGACACGGAGCAAAGCGCTAATTGGGACCGGAGGCTGGCGTTCATTAACGCCTCTGGAAGCCTTCAAACTGTCCCAAAGGACAGTTATCCAAGGGACAGTTATCCAAGGGACAATTATCCAAAGCGCTCCCAATCCCAGCCCCGGGTGCCAAGAGCACCGCGCAAAGGCAAACGAACCCGGCGGAGGCTGCGAGGCACAAAAGCTCGGCACTAGAAGGTGTTCAAGCCCCCAGAGCATCCATTCCTGTGGCAGCGATGGAAAGCTCCATCCTTTACCAGCCCTGACGAGCTCCAAACCCCGTCCTGCTCCCCGGGGTACCGGGGCTCCCTGGGCTGCGGCCCGGCCGAGCCTCGGTGCCGGAACGCGCGCCTCCCGCTGCGGCCGTGCCGCCCCGCTCCGCGGGCGCACCTGCTCGGTCCCGGTGGCTGTCCCGGTCCCGGTGGCTGTCCCGGTGGCTGTCCCGGTGGCTGTCCCGGTGCCGGTGGCGGTGGCGGTCGCGGCCCTGTCGCGTCCCGGCCGCCGCGGCCCCGCCGCGCTCGCTGCGGCAGCGGCCGGGTGACACCGCGGCCCGCGACACTGCCGCACAGCGCCGGCCGGCGCGCTTGACGGCAAGGAGCCGCCGCCGTGGAAACCGCGGGTGACGCTGAGGGCGCGCGGAGCCGGTGACTACTTGCTTCGAAATTAATTCATTTATTTAGCGATGTAAATTTATTTATTTATTTATTTATTTATTTATTTATTTATTTATTTATTTATCAGCGGTTACTGCAAGGCTTTTGAATTACAGCGGGCGAGGGTAGAACGCTGGGGATATTCCTGTGTTTAGCGGGAAAAGCGGAATTGTGACACATCTCGAAGTGACATTATGTGGTGTTCTAAAGTACGTTGGGAAGTTGTCAGGAGTGACGCTGCAAATGGGGTCAGAGCAAGTCCCGGGTTTGATTTTGGTTTTATTTTGTGGTTGTTACAAGCACTTATGTCTTATTGCCCCCTTGTGGCTTCAGCGTTTATTTCAGAATTCTGTATGGCGACAGCGTGACTTTATTAAAAAACATAATTTAACTAAGGTGACAAAATTTGACACCAGTTTTGCCGGCAGGACAGAATGGTCATCCCCATAACGTCACAAAAAAACGAGTTAATGACAGAACCAGTACTAAATTTTTATGTTGCAATTTAAAGTCGCGTCTCCCCTCACGGAATTCCCGCGCTTGCCCGTTCCCAAGATGGCCGCCGGGGGGGCGTCACTCCCTCACGGCCTGCCCGTTCCCAAGATGGCCGCCGGGTGGCGTCACTCCCTCACGCACTGCCCTTTCCCAAGATGGCCGCCTTGTGGCGTCACTCCCTCACGGCCTGCCCGTTCCCAAGATGGCCGCCGGGGGGCGTCACTCCCTCACGCACTGCCCGTTCCCAAGATGGCCACCGGGGGGGCGTCACTCCCTCACGGCCTGCCCGTTCCCAAGATGGCCGCCGGGGGGCGTCACTCCCTCACGGCCTGCCCGTTCCCAAGATGGCCGCCGGGGGGCGTCACTCCCTCACGGCCTGCCCGTTCCCAAGATGGCCGCCGGGGGGCGTCACTCCCTCACGCACTGCCCATTCCCAAGATGGCCGCCGGGGGGCGTCACTCCCTCACGGCCTGCCCGTTCCCAAGATGGCGGCTGGGGGGCGTCACTCCCTCACGGCCTGCCCGTTCCCAAGATGGCGGCCGGCGGCATCGCTGCCCGTTCCCAAGACGGCGGCGGGAGGCATCGCTGCCCGTTGCCGAGATGGCGGCGGGCGGGAGCGGCCGCGGCTGCGCGGTGCAGCGGTGCATGCCGGGCGTGCCGCCCGCCGTGACGCTGCACATCGCACCCGGCTCCGCCACCGGGCCCGCGGCCATGGCGGGCGTGAAGGTGATCGCCAACGACACGGAGTTCCAGCCCGAGCTGAGCGCCGCCGGCTCCCGCCTGGCCGTGGTGAAGTTCACCATGAGGGGGTGAGTGAGGGCGCGGCGGCCGCCTCGGGCTCCCACGGGCGCCTTCGGGCTTCCCCGGCGCGGCTGCAGCGTGAGGGGCGCTCCGGAAGGCGCCCGTGCAGCCGCAGCACCGCCGCCTTTATGAGTGCCGTGGTTTTGAACGTCGTGTTCCCAGATCGTGCCATAAATCCCCGTTTGTCCCGCCGAAGCGCGGCCCCCGGAGCCGCCAGCCCTCCGGCGCTCTGAGGGAGGCGCTGCGCTGGTCAAAGCCCCGGCAAAGGCAGGAAACTGATGGGAACAAGGCACGGACAGCACCAAAAATAACCTCCAAACTTGCAAAAACATCTTTTACCCCGTAAAACTTGGCTGGGTCCGCGCCCCGTTTGCACAGGACAAGGAGATTATCCCTTTTCCTCATTTCACCACAACTGTGGTGACATCGGGGTGAATTTGTCACCAAATGAACTCAACATCTGAATTATTCTCCTTGATTTGTGAATTTAGGGAGAACAGTGATAATCTCGGGGGTTTAGGGGTTTTTCATAGGGCACCTCATTATTTTTTGGCTGTTGCTCCTTAGTTTTTTGCCAATTTTCTACATCGGGCTTTTTTTACTCCACTTTTTGTTTCTCTTTCCAAGTGCCAAACTCCCTTTACAGGAATTGCTGCAGCTGAGCACTTCCTGCACTTTTGCTGACGCAGAATAAATAAAAACTACACGTTTTCATCCAAGTCAATGCAATTAAATGAAGTGAAAGAAACCAACTCTGTCCTCCCAGGGCCAAATAAATGTGGGAACAACCGGTCGCAGGTGTAAGTGGGATGTATTGTGGCAGGAATTTTGTGATCCCTGGAGGTTTGGTACGTGTTCACCGTTCCGTATCTGAGTTACACGCAGTTTTGCCCAGGAGGGAAGGTTCCCGTTCCGCGGGGCGGGCACTGAGGCACAGGACGGGTGGGACTGACGGGGTGTGGCTCTCCCCACAGGTGCGGGCCCTGCCTGCGGATCGCGCCCGCCTTCAGCGCCCTCAGCAACAAATACCCGCAGGCAACCTTCCTGGAGGTGGACGTGCACCAGTGCCAGGTGTGGGCCCGGCTGGGCGGGCACAGTCCTCCTGGGGGGAGCATTCACTGTAAAACCACACCGAGTCATTGATTCCGAGCCCCTGGCTAAAATTGTACTTTGGATGTCGCACGCAGCACCAGTGGGGATGAAGTAAAGCCTTTCCACGCGGGTGTTGGTGGGATTCTGGGGTGAAAAGGCACAGATGAATCAGTGGGTTCATGGTGGGGCTGGCTGGCTCGCAGCGTGGCCGAGGCGCTGAGCGGGCTCTCGTGTGTGCTGCCAGGGCACGGCTGCCACCAACAACATCTCGGCGACGCCCACCTTCCTGTTCTTCCGCAACAAAGTGCGCATCGACCAGTACCAGGGCGCCGACGCCGTGGGGCTGGAGGACAAGATCAAGCAGCACCTGGAGAACGACCCTGGCAGCAGCGAGGACACGGACATCCCCAAGGGATACGTGAGTGCTCCCCAGGCCTTCGCTGCGCGGCTCAGGTTTCACATGTACTGGGAGTCGATAACTGAAATGTCACTATTGGGTTTGCCCTGGTGATTGGAGTGAGTGTTGCGTGCCACGGTAGCTCGGTGTCCCCAGCTGTGAGCAGCTGTGCTCTCTGTCCCCAGATGGATCTGCTGCCCTTCATCAACAAGGCTGGCTGCGAGTGCCTCAACGAGAGCGACGAGCACGGCTTCGAGAACTGCCTGCGCAAGGACTCCTCCTACCTGGAGTCTGACTGCGACGAGCAGGTGAGGTGAGGTGAGGTGCATCAGCCCCAGGGCTGGGAGCTGCAGGAGCCCTGGGCTGGGAGCTGCAGGGACCCCGAGATGGGAGCTGCAGGGAGCACGAGATGGGAGCTGCAGGGACCCTGAGATGGGAGCTGCAGGGACCCTGAGATGGGAGCTGCAGGGACCCCGAGATGGGAGCTGCAGGGACCCTGAGATGGGAGCTGCAGGGACCCTGAGATGGGAGCTGCAGGGACCCCGAGATGGGAGCTGCAGGGACCCCGAGATGGGAGCTGCAGGAACCACGAGCTGGGAGCTGCAGGGACCCCGAGATGGGAGCTGCAGGGACCCTGAGATGGGAGCTGCAGGGACCCCGAGATGGGAGCTGCAGGGAGCACGAGATGGGAGCTGCAGGGAGCACGAGATGGGAGCTGCAGGGAGCACGAGATGGGACCTGCAGGGACCCTGAGATGGGAGCTGCAGGGAGCACGAGATGGGAGCTGCAGGGACCCTGAGATGGGAGCTGCAGGGAGCACGAGCTGGGAGCTGCAGGGACCCTGAGATGGGAGCTGCAGGGAGCACGAGATGGGAGCTGCAGGGACCCTGAGATGGGAGCTGCAGGGAGCACGAGCTGGGAGCTGCAGGGACCCCGAGATGGGAGCTGCAGGGAGCACGAGATGGGAGCTGCAGGGACCCTGAGATGGGAGCTGCAGGGAGCACGAGATGGGAGCTGCAGGGAGCACGAGCTGGGAGCTGCAGGGACCATGAGCTGGGAGCTGCAGGGACCCCGAGATGGGAGCTGCAGGGACCCTGAGATGGGAGCTGCAGGAACCCTGAGCTGGGAGCTGCAGGGACCCCGAGATGGGAGCTGCAGGGACCTCGAGATGGGAGCTGCAGGGACCCCGAGATGGGAGCTGCAGGGACCCCGAGATGGGAGCTGCAGGGACCCCGGGCTGCAAAGGTTTCCACACTGAGGCTTCCCAGGCACGGAGCTTCTGCTCTGGGCAGTAAGGAGCCCCAATGTGTGGAACAGGGGAAAGTGACCCCAGCATTTGATTGCAGAGCTGCCTGATCCCTGTTTGCCGTGCCGGGTTGGTTCCTAATGAAGAACCAGTGTTTAATTGTGGTTGTTCCCTCCTGATCCCTGTTTGCCGTGCCGGGTTGGTTCCTAATGAAGAACCAGTGTTTAATTGTGGTTGTTCCCTCCTGATCCCTGTTTGCTGGGCCGGGTTGGTTCCTAATGAAGAACCAGTGTTTAATTGTGGTTGTTCCCTCCTGATCCCTGTTTGCTGGGCCGGGTTGGTTCCTAATGAAGAACCAGTGTTTAATTGTGGTTGTTCCCTCCTGATCCCTGTTTGCCGTGCCGGGTTGGTTCCTAATGAAGAACCAGTGTTTAATTGTGGTTGTTCCCTCCTGATCCCTGTTTGCCGGGCCGGGTTGGTTCCTAATGAAGAACCAGTGTTTAATTGTGGTTGTTCCCTCCACAGCTGCTCATCACTGTCGCTTTCAGCCAGCCTGTCAAGCTGTACTCCATGAAACTTCAGGGGCCGGACAATGGTGAGTGCTGCAGGGGGGGTTGTTTATTATTCACTGATGGGCAGGGATTGCAGTTTGACACACAAATCAAAGTGAAACACCAACAGAGGCATTTATTGTAGCTTGATACACACACATAGAAACATTTATAATTTGGTGGCCTGGGTGTAATTCCAGGCTGGAGTGAGACTCACTGCAGGATTCCCAGTATTTTTATGGCAGCTCAGCTCAATTCCTCCTGTTCCCCAGGGCCATGGTGGCTGTCACTTGTCTCTGCCCCAGCATGGGGAAAGGTGGTTCTGGGCAGGCCGTGCTTTGAAGGAGGAGTCTGGAGTTGAGTTTATTGTTCCTATCTACAAAGATTTTCTGTCTGTCCAGCCCAGGTCTGATCAGCAAGACAGCCAAGGGCACGGGGCGCTTGTCTCCTTTATAGTGAAAACTAGGTATGAGATATTTACCTTCCATTTCCAGTACTTTTCACCCTGGTTAGCAAGTGAAGCAATGACCCATGAACCAATCCACACGTGCCAACATCATCCAGGGAGAAGAAAGAAGAAGGGCAGGGCACGCCCAGATTCCTCCATCTTGGGACTCCTGATCCATGCACAGAATTCCAGACCCCCCTGTACAACACACAAACCCCCCTGTACAGTGCATTCTAACTTAAGTTCTAACAAGTGAATAACATCCCCTCACCATTCAGACCCGAAATTCTCTCATCTCCTCACACTCAGGTGTCATTTCTTTAGAAGGATCAAAGTCAAGCCACCAGGTACTTTTGGCAACATTCCAGGGCCTCCGAGCCCCCCGAGGGTTGTCTCGGCAGCTCTGGACATCCGGAGTGAGGTGCTGAGTTCCCACAGAATGAATTCAATCCATGAATTAAGATGGAATTCCCAGGTGTCTTTGGCTTCCTGCCAGGGTCTGCGAGCCCCTGCCAGGGCTTTGAGCCATCCAGGGCACGCAGAGGTGAGGAAGGGCAGAGCGTGGAGTGTGCCCTTCCTGAGGGGTTCAGTGTCCCTCCCCGTGTCCCCAGGGCAAGGCCCCAAGTGCATCAAGATCTTCACCAACCTGCCGCGCTCCATGGACTTCGAGGAGGCGGAGCGCAGCGAGCCCACGCAGGCGCTGCAGCTGGGCCCCGAGGACATCCGGGAGGATGGCATCGTGCAGCTGCGCTACGTCAAGTTCCAGAACGTCAACAGCGTCACCGTGAGTGCTGCTGCGGTGCCAGGGCGGTGCCGGCCGTGCCAGGGCAGTGCCAGGGCAGTGCCAGCCGTGCCAGGGCAGTGCCAGGGCAGTGCCGGCCGTGCCAGGGGCAGTGCCAGGGCAGTGCCGGCCGTGCCAGGGCAGTGCCGGCCGTGCCAGGGCAGTGCCAGGGCAGTGCCGGCCGTGCCAGGGCAATGCTGGCCGTGCCAGGGCAGTGCCAGGGCAGTGCCAGCCGTGCCAGGGCAGTGCCAGGGCAGTGCCGGCCGTGCCAGGGCTGTGCCAGGGCAATGCTGGCCGTGCCAGGGGCAGTGCCAGGGCAGTGCCAGGGCAATGCTGGCCGTGCCAGGGCAGTGCCAGCCGTGCCAGGGCAGTGCCAGCCGTGCCAGCTGTGCCAGGGCAGTGCCAGCCGTGCCAGGGCAATGCTGGCCGTGCCAGGGCAGTGCCAGGGCAGTGCCAGGGCAATGCTGGCCGTGCCAGGGCAGTGCCGGCCGTGCCAGGGCAGTGCCAGGGCAGTGCCGGCCGTGCCAGGGGCAGTGCCAGGGCAGTGCCAGCCGTGCCAGGGCAGTGCCAGCCGTGCCAGGGCAGTGCCAGGGCAGTGCCAGCCGTGCCAGGGCAGTGCCAGGGCAGTGCCAGGGCAGTGCCGGCCGTGCCAGGGCAGTGCCAGGGCAGTGCTGGCCGTGCCAGGGCAGTGCCGGCCGTGCCAGGGCAGTGCCAGGCCAGTGCTGGCCGTGCCAGGGCAGTGCCGGCCGTGCCAGGGCAGTGCCAGGGCAGTGCCAGCCGTGCCAGGGCAGTGCCAGGGCAGTGCCGGCCGTGCCAGGGCAGTGCCAGGCCAGTGCTGGCCGTGCCAGGGCAGTGCCGGCCGTGCCAGGGCAGTGCCAGGGCAGTGCCGGCCGTGCCAGGGCAGTGCCGGCCGTGCCAGGGCAGTGCCAGGCCAGTGCCGGCCGTGCCAGGGCAGTGCCAGGGCAGTGCCAGGCCAGTGCCGGCCGTGCCAGGGCAGTGCCAGGGCAGTGCCGGCTGTGCCAGGGCAGTGCCAGGGCAGTGCCAGGGCAGTGCCGGCCGTGCCAGGCCCCCCCGCCCCTGCTCGCCGTGCCCTGCTTGCCGGGTGCCAGCTGGCCCGCGGGCACCGCTGCAGGTGCCCACGGCGCAGTTGTGATGCTCCCTTGGCTTTGCCCTGCAGTTGTTTGTGCAGTCCAACCACGGCGCCGAGGAGACGACGAGGATCACGTACTTCACCTTCATTGGCACGCCAGTGCAGGCCACCAACATGAACGACTTCAAACGGGTGAGTGCTGCCCGCTGTCACCCTCCCCGGGGCACAGAGGCGTGGCAGCACCGTCACACGCACCCGGGGCAGCTCTGGCCATCCACAGCTTCATTTGGGCTCTTTTTTATAACTTTGTTATAAAGTCTGGTTCTGCAATATTCAGTGCTCATGGTGCAAATACCCTCTGGTTTCAGAAGGTTGAAAATTCATTCATTCTTCATTCTTAGCAGCAAAACTTGATCTTAACTCAACGTGAAACTCCATTTCTCTGCTGCTAATGAGTTGATAAAGGAGTTTATCAGCTTTTGCTGCCCCTCACTGCCACTCAGAGTCACTAAAGATTGTTTTATTGCACTAAAACAAATACAGATTTCAGCCCTCCCTCCCTGTCGTTCCACAGCTTCTCCTGGCTCTGGGGAGCTGGACACTGAGGCCCCCTTTTCCTTTTCTTTTTCCTTTATTTTCCCTTTATTTTTCCTTTCTTTTCCCCTTTATTTTCCCTTTCTTTTCCCCTTTATTTTCCCTTTCCTTTTCCCATTCTTTTCCCATTCTTTCCCCATTCTTTTTCCCATTCTTTTCCCTTTCTTTTCTCTTTCTTTTCCCTTTATTTTCCCATTCTTTTTTCCTTTATTTTCCCTTTCTTTTCCCATTCTTTTCCCTTTCTTTTCCCATTCTTTTTTCCCTTTCTTTTCCCTTTCTTTTCCCATTCTTTTCCCTTTCTTTCCCCTTTCTTTTCCCATTCTTTTCTATTCTTCTCCCATCCTTTTCCCATTTTTTCCCATTCTTTTCCCAAAGTTTTTCCCATTGTTTTTCCCACTCTTTTCCCCATTCTTTTCCCATTCTTTTCCCATTCTTTTCCAATTTTTTTCCCACTCTTTCCCCATTCTTTTTCCCATTCTTCTCCCATTCTTTTTTCCCTTTCATTTCCCATTCTTCTCCCATTCTGTTTTCCCTTTCATTTCCCATTCTTTTCCCATTCTTTTCCCATTAATTTCCCATTCTTTTTCCCTTTCTTTTCCAATTTTTTCCCATTTTCCCAACTTTTTCTCCTGTTTCTCTCTATTTTCTCCTTTTTTCTGCCTCTTTATTCCCATTCCCCCTCATTTCCCCCCAAACTCCCATTTCCCACCAACATCCCCATTTTCCTCTATTTTTTCCTGCTTTTTTCTCCTTTTCCCAAAACAACCATTATTCCCCTTGTAAAATCCTTAATTCTTTTTCCTGACATCCTAAAAAAATGGAAATTTGGGGGAGAAAAAGGCATTTTGGTGGGGGA